>NW_025879483.1:0-1800 GCF_002878395.1 Capsicum annuum
TTGCTTGAAGGCATTTGAATGCCTCAAGGGAAAGCTAGTTGAAGCCCTTGTTATTGTAGTACCTGATTGGTCTCTACCTTTTGAAATTATGTGTGATGCAAGTGGTGTAGCCTTGGGTGCTGTACTTGGTCAGAAAAGAGAAAAGCTATTTCATCCAATCTACTACGTGAGCAAGGCCTTGAATGGAGCACAGAAGAACTATATCGTCACTGAACAAGAGCTTCTATCAGTTGTTGGGAACCAAGGTAGTGGTTCATACAGATCATGCGGCTCTAAGATATCTAATGGCAAAGAAGGATGCTAAGCCAAGGCTAATTAGGTGGGTGCTGCTGCTTCAAGAATTCGATTTCGAAGTAAAGGATAGAAAAGGTTGTGAAAACCAAGTAGCTGATCATCTATCTAGACTTGAGAGTGAGCACACAGTGCAAACCGACCTTGATATTGATGATGCATTCCCCGACGAAGAGATTTTAGCAACTATGGTGGAAAACTTACCGTGGTATGCAGATTTTGCAAACTATATGGTAAGTGAAGTGATTCCTGAGCATCTCTCCTTTCATCAAAAGAAAAAGTTCATGCATGATGTGAAACATTACTTCTGGGATGAGCCTTATCTTTTTTGATGATGTGCTGATGGTATTATTAGGCGGTGCATCCGAGATGTAGAGGTGCCTAGCATACTGGAAGCAAGCCATGCTTCCCAAGTTGGAGTTCACCATACAGGTGAACAGACGGCCAAGAAAGTACTGCAGAGTGGCTACTATTGGCCTTCATTATTTAAGGATGCCTACAATTTTGTAAGAAGATGTGATCAGTGTCAGCGGCAAGGTTCTATCTCAAAGCACCATGAGATGTCCATGTCCAAAATGCTTGAAGTAGAGTTACTTGATGTCTGGGGTATTGATTTCATGGGCCCATTTGTGAGCTCATTTGGGATGAAATATATCTTAGTTGCGATGGATTATGTATCCAAATGGGTCGAAGCAGTTGCGCTAGCTGATAATGAAGGTAAGAGTGTTGTGGCGTTCTTAAAGAGAAATATCTTCTCTCGTTTTGGGGTACCCCGTACCATCATAAGCGATAGAGGATCACATTTCTGCAACAAGCTATTCAGATCGATATTGGCAAAGTATGGGGTTAAGCAACATAAGGTAGCTACACCGTACCACCCACAAACTAGTGGGCAGGTGGAGGTTTCAAATCAGGAAATCAAGCTGATCCTTGCTAAGACTGTGAATGCTATCAGGAAAGATTAGTCCAGGAAGCTGGACGATGCCTTATGGGCATATAGGACCGCGTTTAAGACACCAATTGGCATGTCACCATACCAACTCGTTTATGAAAAGGCTTGTCACTTGCCAATTGAGCTAGAACATAAAGCAATGTAGGCATTGAAGCAGCTTAATCTGAACTGGGATGATGCTATTAATATGAGATTGGGGCAACTGAACGAGATGGATGAATTCCGTCTAAATGCATATGAAAGAGCAGATCTTTACAAGGAAAGGATGAAAAAGTACCATGATCGGAGGATTATCCAATGAAACTTTCAGAAAGGCGATTTGGTACTCCTTTTCAACTCCAGACTGAAGCTATTTCCAGGTAAGTTGAAGTCTAAATGGTCTAGTCCATTCAAAATCAGCCAAGTTTACTCATCTGGAGTAGTGGAGTTAGAAAACAATGATGGTAGTGTCTTTAAGGTGAATGACCAAAGAGTGAAGCTATATATTGGTCCAACTGACTCGATAAAATGTATAGCCACCATATATATTGATGAAGTCTGAGTAATCAAGATAACTA
>NW_025879484.1:0-2550 GCF_002878395.1 Capsicum annuum
AAAACCTTATGACAACTAGCAAAGATACACCAAAGCAGTCTTATCTACTAGCTATGACTCACCCATACAAACACACTAGCCCTCATATTTATATATATTTATATACACACATATACATACATACATATGCCTCTTTATCATATTTATTTTATTGTTTTTACTGATATCAACCAGTAGGTTATTATAGGTGTCATCATAACCTAATAAGTTGGGTTGTGGAAAATTGGTATCATATATATGTTTACCTATATGTTGGTATAAGATTTAAGTATCTAATAGTGTCCTACAGATTGGTATAGAGACGTCTGTATCCTATCTTTGGGAGGCTACAAGGCATTCTTAGGAAATTATATTCTTGAATCTTTATCGTGTGTCAGTATTTCTATGAACCTCTTGTACATTCTTTGAATGTATTCTATTCTAAAAAGATGACAAAGGGTTATTGATAAATGTAGACGAGACGTTTTCACATGTTTCTAGAGCTTCATCTCAAGATTGGGCTAGGGAGTTGATATTAATATCAAAGATCCAATATTTAGGTCCAACCTAGGATCCAGTTTAGTCTGTGATTGCTTCAGCCTTTTAAAATTCAGCTTGGGAATTCTGAGCTTTCTTATGAATACCTCATATCTAGAGATCATATTCGATACACCGAGCAGTTCTCGAACTAGAGTTGGATTGGTTGGTATTCAGTAGGTTTTAGTGTTGGTTTCAAAGTATCAGATTGGATTTCTTAAGTGCGTCAGACATACTCCTATGTTATATCCTCTAGAGCATGATATAGGATGTGGATTTATTGGAGGATTAGCAATGCCACTATATTTAGTGTCGAGCATTTGATAGCAACAGAATCTTATTTTTCTCATATTATTGATCAAGTGAAGACTATAGAGAGGGCATATATTAGGACATATGGAGATGGAAGTAAGAGGCCATGTTATTAATACAGTGTTATCGGTATTCTATCTGGGAGTAAGGATCTTCTCGGTGGGGATCTGATGCAAGATCAATGGAATCCACTCCTTTGGGATCAATGCTTCAAGGATTATATCTACGGATCCAAGACTTGGTCATTTAAGGAGGTCAAATATATGAATGGAGGATAGCTTGGAAAAAAGCTATATTTGGTGATACCCTCCATGAAAGGAATGGGCGACACCGTATTTCGATAATTGCTTGGGCTTCGAGAGAGAATGGGCGTCCATTCAGTTGTTTTGGGCTTTGGGCCACTTTTGGGCCTAATAGCCTTTAGGGTCACTTTTGGGATCATTGTGTAATAAATGTCCCATAGATATAAATAACTAGTTTTCTTTCATTTTTAAGTAGTTTATGAATGATGAATTGAATACACTTGAGAGTGTTTAGTAGGAACTTGTTCGGAGTTTCTTGATTCGTGAGAAACATGGGTGCTCAGGAATTCATTCTTTTTTGTGTCCTCATAAGAGGTTGGTGTTGTCGATGATTGATACAAAGTTCTAGGGTTTTGTATACCCTTGGTTGTCCTCACTTTATAGGTGTATGTCAATCTATCTTTTACTTTATCATTCCATTTTCTTATTTCCTTGTTTCTGTGATTTCATATTTAGTGTGTATTCTTTGTTTTTGTGTTATTTCCATTGTCATAGTTTCATCTTGTATCATATGGTATTAGAGCCGATCTTAGAATCATTCCCATGATTCTAGTCTTAGGTCTCGTTATGTTGGAAAATTGAAAATCCCAAAAAGAAATTCACTATTCATGTTTTTGTCTTTAGGTCAAATTTTGAGTCTTTGATTTCATTGTTTTTCTTGTTTTTTGGTTTTATATTCTTGTTCCCTAACACCATTAGAGTGTAAACCTTGAATTTGAGCTTAATGAGAAGTGAATTAGAGGGTCTACCATTGTTGAGAAGCTCAAGTTTGAAGGTTGAAGAGGGGAGTTAAACTCTAGAATTTTTGGTTGAGAATTTAAACAAAAAGATGCTTGGAATGTGTTTAGAAGGTTTAAATTAGCCTTGGTTCAAAATTTCATCTCATTCCGATCAATGGTTTAAGAGATAGAGAACTTTGAAATTTTTGGTGTTCTTGAGTGTTCTTGAGGAAGATTCAAATCTTCATCTTGAATTCATACCAAAGGGTATCTTTGATCCTTAAAAGTGAATAAAAAGGTGTACAAAAGTATTTGTACAAGCTCATTTTGAAGATCCTAAACAATATTCTAATGTGAGGACAAAAGTGATACGAGTATGATCATGTAGATGGACTTATGAGGGCATACGTTAGACCCGAATCTTGGTGTGTTCAATTAAGTACGAAGGAGCACCTAAATGGACACCAAAACAGTCCACTACATACACTAAAAGGGCCAAATCAGTCCACTACATACACTAGAGGGGTGCCCCTTCACTAAGGGGCCTTTTTTTCATTTTACCTATTATTTGTAATACACTATAAATAGAATAATGTAGTGTTTCATTAGGAGATTTTGATGAATATTATGAGTTTATAACACTTGAAACATTTCCTCTCCTTAGAGAGGAAATGTTTCAAGTGTTATAAACTCATAATATT
>NW_025879484.1:2650-4933 GCF_002878395.1 Capsicum annuum
TACCTATTATTTGTAATACACTATAAATAGAATAATGTAGTGTTTCATTAGGAGATTTTGATGAATATTATGAGTTTATAACACTTGAAACATTTCCTCTCTAAGGAGAGAAGACCACCAACCCGAAATTATAACTAGAAAAATCAACTTGAATGTGGAATCGCTCGTGTTGGATTCAAGCTTGGAAACGTTGGATGCTTGGGAGATCAGGGTCACTCTTGTGCCAATGTAAAAGTTAGGTATTTGATGTGTGTGATGTTAAAGGTCCAAGAGTGGAATAGGTTTTTGGGTTGTTAATTTTATACCTTCAATTTGTCTAACTATCTATCCTTTCGTTATTTTGTAATCGTGTAGTATTGTTGATGTTGTAACCGTGTGGTTGTGTTGTTAATGTGGAATCCAATTAGTCTACTGTTCATCTTGTTCTTGTTCTGTTGCTACTTTTTTGGTGTTATTACGCCCTTGTGCCTTGTATTCTTCTTGTTGGTAGCGAATCCGCGAGGGCTCGCCAAAAGAGGTCCTCGGTTTCTTGGCTAGTGGACTAATTTTAGTGTTTTTTTTTGTGTTTTCTTGTCTTTCTTCTATCATTTGGCCTCAGAGCATGGCTAGATCTTGTTCCTACAATATTAATCTTGGGCTTTCTTGTTAGAAAATTCAAAAAAAAAAAGTTGAAATCTAAAAATTCCAAAAAGAAGAAAATATGTCCATTTTTGTGTCTTGGTCGAAATTGTTTTCTTGTTGTGTCTTGGCTGAGATTTTTATTGTTTTGAGTCTAGATCTAGGAGTCATTTTATTTGTTTTTTTGTTTCTAGTGTTATCTTCTTCACCTCTAACACTAAAGAAGTCTAGATCTAGATTTGAGCTTTAATTGTTGATGTTGTTGTTGTGAACTAAACTCTGGCCTTGTGATTGTTGTTGTTATTGTTGTTGTGGATTCAAAGATTAGACGTGTGGTGTGTTGTTGGTTCAAGGTTTTAATGTATATGGTGGTTATTGTTTTGTATTTTTAAGCTTGAAAATGTATTGTTGATGTTTGGGGTCCAACTTAAACCTTAGAACTTCAAGATTCAAAAAAAATGTGTTCTTGGTGTTCTTCTGTAATGCCCCGATTCCCGAGAACCGAAAGACCACACGGTGCAAATGATCCCGAAGGACCACAAGCTAATCATTTTTCTGATATCTGTACCTGTTCACTGCATAATATAATAAAATACATGCGAAAACTGGCTAACACTTGCCATAAGGTTCAATCATCTAGAAATATATAATACCTTAAACCACACACTAATACATCTATCTGAAAAGCCTCTACACTGCCTAAACTGTGGAGTTGAAGGGACAATTCCCCCAACTAACTCCATCTACTAAAATCAAATACTGTAATAACAACATCCTTGGATGATAAGGACTCACTGCTACACCCACTGCTGCTATACAAGTGACTTCTAAGATGCTCCAAGTTTCACTCCTCTGAACCTATGGTGCCCCAAAATAAAAGAACATCATAGCGCGAATGCGTCAGTACTAAGATGTACTGAGTATGCAAGCAGAGAAGGCTAAATGCAAGGTCTTATGCATAAACATTTAATCAACAGAATAATCATGAGAATAATGATTGAGTACACATATATGAATGCACAGTTCACAACCACTGTAACAATTATAACGACTCCAGATACCACAGCTTGGATACCACTTTACTGTCCTCGGAACTCACTGCTTTACTGGGGTACAGCATTATTGAATCACAGGATACCAACACTGATCAATCGAATACACTCACACCCCTGACTCCTGAAGATTTATATTGACACAGAAATCATGGGAAGTAGTTACATAACTCACCATGACTCCTCGTAAGCAACAGAATATATGGGGGTGCACGTAATAATTTGAATAATATCTTTGATTTCATAAAAAATGCGTACGAAAATGAAGACTCACATGACTTGAATTTCATTATCCATACTTCTCATAATATTATAGAGAGGAAAACATAAGTAAAATCCCATAAATCATCATAAAATCATCAATATTCATCATAAATTCTCATGACTCATCATAGACAACCAAACTCATCAACTTAAGACTCGGAGCGACTCAATAGTTCAAGAAACATACTCTTATGGACAGGGAAGTTTCCTATAACCGACAACCCCACGTGGAATACCAACGTTTGCCCTCCTAGGGAGGGCACTCCCATTGGCGGGAGTGTTGTACTCTTGCCAGGGGTACAACCTTAAAGCTTACATAATCACAATTTGGCTCTCTGGCCAACAATAT
>NW_025879485.1:0-10667 GCF_002878395.1 Capsicum annuum
CTGCAGTGGTAAGGCCTTACTAGTTATTTAATGCCTTCTAAAAAGTTTAGTTGATTAGGAAAAGGTTTATGACAGCTCAGAGCTGACACAAATCGTATGCAGATGTATGATGAAAAGACCTCAAGTTAGATATTGGTTATTATGTGTATTTGAAAATATCACGTATGAAGGGAGTGTAGAGGTTTAGCAAGAACGAAAAGCTCTGTCCCCGGTATGTTAGTCCTTACCGAATCCTCAGCTGTTTTAGGAAGGTAGCTTATGAGTTTGAGTTACCTTCAGACTTAGCTTGAGTACACCTAGTGTTTCACACCTCCTTGCTTAAGAAATGCATTGGTGACCCAGTAGTTGTGATCTTAATAGAGGGTATAGATGTTCAGAATAGTGTCTTGTATAAGAAAGTCCCAGTTGAAATACTTGATCTTCAGGTTCGCAAATTGAGGAACAAAGAAGTTCCGCTAGTCAAAGTTCTTTGGCTGAATTAGTCTGTGGAGGAAGATACTTGGGAAGCAGAAGCAGATATACCAACTAAGTATCCTCACCTCTTCTTCATAAACTCAGACTCGGCTTAAGGTAACCGTTTTTCTTGAATTTACTTAGTTCTATGCTCAGATTACCGTTACGAACTCGGTATCGATTTTAGTTGCATAACATCCTCATATCATGCATACCATCATGAACAAACTTAGTTATGTGTCATGTCATAAGAATTCAGTCATGCTTCAGTTATGCATGTCCAGCATGAAAACTCAGAACATCAGTATTTCAGTCAAATAAGCACGCTTTAGTTGTGCATGTTCAGTAGGTAGACTCAGTCTATCAGTATTCTCAGCATAATCAGCCTCATTCAAGAACAAATGTTCCTAAGGGGGAGATATTAGAAGGTCCCACAAAATCCTAGCTCAACTCAGTCCTTTAGAGCATGAAAAGAGGTCTTAGACTTAAAAATTTCAGCTAAGTGTTTATACTTAGAATCAAATATGGGTAGGTTTGGTTATAAATTTTGATGTTAGTCTTTCAACAAAACACCAAAATTTCACCTATTGATCCTTTCGAATACCTAATGGATGTGTTCAACAATTAACAACCACAACCTCAATCAAGGCATCCCTATTTCTAGGATGACACCCAAGGCATAGTCAACATCACTTTCACCTTATTTTTAAGATAGTAAGAATTTAGCAAACTACACACATAATTATCTATAATTACTTTGGTCTCCACATCTCTCTTTAGAGGATGATATCGATTCCTAAAATTTAGCCAAAACCCTTCTTCAAAGATAGCCTTGAGTTTTTTAGAGCTTGGAGCTTTCACCCATCAAGTCCATGTGGGTATTTTGAATTTTCACATATCAAATCCCAACCAAACTAGCATAGCAATAATAGAACCCATAAACATGAACTATCAAATAGATGCTAACAATAACAACCCCCACACACTTAGACCCCTATTCATATATAACCCCAAGAGGGAGATTTAGCTACGCATAAGATAAATAAGCATAGATACACCCATAATCTCCATTGAATTAATTTGTGGTAGATCTAAGAAAATGTTACTTAAAACTTGTCTCGTCCACAGTATCAACAATGGAAGTGACAAAATCTTCCAATTGGAAGTTCTCCAATGTATTCTTCACCTAAAATTTATACAATATTTTCTTCTTAAAAAATGGAGGCTACAAAGTCTCAAGCTAAACCTAGAAAATTATGGAAGGAGGAAAGTGATGGAATGGATTGATACATCAAATTAGGGTTTGAGTCTTCTTTTTTTGGGAAAATTTGGGACAGCTTTATGTATTTATAGTTTTTCCCTTGGGCTGAAACCCCATAAAGTAACAATCACGGTGTCTTTAATGCGACCGCGGTACAGTGATCACAAGAAATGCCATATGATTGTGGCACTTTGACCTTCTTAACTCAGAGCGATCATGGGCTGACACTAGCAATTGTGATAGCTGAGGCCATGTTCTGCTCCAGGTCTTCAACCACACTTCTTTGCTTCCTTTTGTTTTATTTTGTAGCTCTCATCCAGATCTTTTCATATCATCATCTTTGTGCCTGCATAATGTGAATATTAGCATATTTAATCACAATTATGTCTCACTTATTCATTCAAAACAAGGTAAGGTGCACAAATGATGAGTGTGAATGAGTGGTAAAATCACCACTCATCAATACCTCATGCTGATTGATCACTTGAATTTGGTTTGTGTGAGTTTGTTGGGATGATTGGTACTTGTTGGAGTCCTTATGTTGTCATTGGTGCCTTGTTTTACTTGTTTGACTAATGAAACTCTCTTGAATGAAACTAGTGCACCATGTGTTTGACAAATGCCCATTAAACCATTCTTGCTTATTTTATTTGATGGGTGGCTCAAGTATGATAATATGAGTACTTTTAATGTGTTTGGAGATGATTTGATGAGATGAAATTTCTCTTTTGTGCTTCTATTCTCTTTCTTCAAATTCTTAGTTGGCATGTCCACCATGTGTTTGTTGAAATAATAATAAGAGAGGAATGTCTTGTATGCTTGTAATGGTCCATATGATTCTCCTTAGGGCATAATGTGATCATTTTTATGCATCATATTGAATTAGTTTGATCCTAAAATAAAGTATGCGATAGTCATTGGTTGAGGAAGTTTTTTTATGGTTCTTATTGGTCACTATGCCTAATCGGGAGACATAAATGCATGCCTTGCCCAATGATAGATTGGGATGACATCATTCATAAAGGTATTGGTCATTCTTGTTTCTGTCGGAGGTTTTAGATGTCCTATAAACTAGTTTTGTGAAATATGAAAAATGTGAGATAATTTAGAGCCCAAATGATTAAGCGTTTTGATGAATGAATCCCATGGCCTCTAATGATGAAGTTACCTTGCATCTATCAAACAAACATTTTTTTCTTATCTTTAATTTTCTTTCTTAACATACAAAATTCTAAAAACATGTTTTACTTTTTCTCTTTTGTTTTGGTTATTTTTGTTTCTTTCTCATAGGTATGTCTCCAAAGAAGAACTTGCCACGAGAATCTAAAAAGGGTATTGCCCCAGATAAAGGCAAAGCAAAAGATACTTCCGCAAGGGGAAAAGAACCGATCTTGAAAGATAGTCTGAAAGTCCCGGATGTCCAAGCTACCATTTATAGTATATGGGAGGTTGGAAAGGAAGTGGATGAAATTCAATTTAGTGTGAATGGTGTGAAGGAGTTATACGATAATTGGGTAACTACTCTGGCCTTTAATCTTGAGAAGATCTTTAGCATGAAGGGAGTTGACACCAATTTCTCTTAAATCATCACTGATGTTAAAGAACGTGTATGGGAACTCTTCACGGATATGACGCCTTCCACTTACCCGTTAAGCTACTTCCCAAAAATTATTCAGGAATTCTATGCTTCCTATATTGTTCGGCGCAATAAACAAAAATATAAAATGCTAATTTTCGAACAGGCGTGTCTCAAGAGTGTATTAGTTTGAGGAGTGGAAGTCTCTTGCACAGCCTCAGAGATCAATATGCTCTATTTTATTTATGACTTAGCTTCCGCGGTGAAGTGCAAGAAGATGATATTTGGCGGATGTCAAAGTTTTCCATGGCTTTCTAGAGTAATTACTAAGGGCCTTCCTCCATGGGCTAATGGTGAAGGTCAAATTAAAAGGAAAGATCTTTTGGGAAATGACCAAGATTTCGCAATTTATAGGGCTATAATTGTCGGATGCATCCTGGATAAAATTGCGATCAATCTTGGAGAGTTAATAGCGGAGATGATAAAGTTTAGTTCAACACAACCGGGAACTTTATTTCCCTTTCTGGCATATATATATCTATTCTTTGCCTTAAGTTCAACATTTCTCTACTCTATAAGATTGATAGATGGGTTATATGCACTAGAGTCATTGACATCACACATTGCAAGGATAAGGATAACCCTATGGTCATAAATAGGAAAGCTTTAGTTTTGGTAGATTTAGGTGCGGAAAGGTTGTTGATCTTAGATGGAATGATGATGCTGAGACTCATCATTATTCTACCGATACTCCTCAATCATCAAGCACAGCACCACTACCTAGGCCCACACAATCGGCACAGTCTTCTACGGTGACGTTTACCAAGGTTGCTTCCATGACTTTGGAAAATAATGCTACTCTAACCCAATTAGTGGTAGACATTCCCCAGTTTATTCAGGCTTGTATCGCACCTCTTCATGCCCGCATAACAAAGTTAGAGCAAAGAGTAGCCACGTATGAGGCGAGGGGATATTGTGAGGGGGTGGCATCTGTGAGGTCCGACCTTCGATAGTTTATGGGTAGAGTTTCACTATGAACAGCCATCTTTTGATCTTCATAAGGCGAAGATTGCTTTTTCGCCAGAGAATTCTGGCCTAGTGCTTCCATTTTTTGATTTGTTAGGAGAGAGTCATGAGAACGTTGATGATGAGGCTGAGGTTGATCTTATAGAGGGGCTACCTGAGGCTCGACAGGTTGATCTCGCCTTTTAGTTATCCAGGGATAAGGAGCATGCACGGATGGTTGGGGATAGTTCTAGCACTTGACATGATGATGATTCACCCTTCATAGCAGACTCGATGAGAGGATCCTAGTCTGATGAGGTTCCTATTGAGATAGTGCGATCATTCATCGACAAGGATCCGAGTGCCTAGTGCACCATAGGGAGTCGCTAACATCTTCTACACTCTTTTATTTTCTCATTGGGGATAATGTAATATCTTTAGTGGGGGTGGGACATTTTTATGACTTTTTTTAATGATCGGTACCTATTATTTCACTTTATGGCATTTGGTTGGAAAGATTGTATAGACATACTTAATGTTATTACTTTGATGTTTGTGTGCACACGCTACATTTTGTCATGTTTATTTACTTTAGCCCTTGTAGGGCTTGTTTTTTTTTATTGTTATTATTGACATTGCTTTGGATGAGCCCTTGTCGGGCATTTCAATAATGATGTCAAATTTTATCGTTTTATTGTTGAATTTGTGTTATGCACTTAATTTAAATATGGTAGCCAATTATGCGCATTGCTAATAGCATCTTTTTTATATACGTGTCTAATAAACTCTAAGGGTTTTCTTCGAAACTCAGTTCTTTCCTAAGGAGCAAAATTTCATTTTCTCTTTCTTTTGATCTTGTATTTTAATTTTTATTTTAGTTTAGTTTTTTTTTAACTGAGTGATAATTCACCCATGAGGGATGGCGAGGAGACATTCTTAGATGAAGTATCTAGTCATTTTGGTTAACTAGGAAGAAGCAAAAGTTCAAAAATACTTTCAAAATGTCATTGGCAAGAAAAAGAATGATTTTGAGGGAAAAACCCAAAACTATAGTTTTCTTTTTGATAAAAGATCAAGGATGTTTTTGGAGCTCTCTTTTGAATGAGACCATTGAACTCAGTTTTTGGTTTTCTTTTTAAAAGGATGAGTCTTTGACTCAGAGTAAGTTACGAAGTTCAAATTGTTCAAATTGGTTGGGAGACTAACTTTTTTCCCTATGAGTACGATGCCATGTGTGGAGAGATTTTTGAATAATTCTTGTACATATGTGTAGTCTAGAACTTTCCCCAAGTGTATTCAAAGTGAAATTCTAGGCAATCTTGGTTTGGAGGATGACCCGAGGCCCTTTTTAACCCGTCTCATAGCCAAATTCCGACCTTAACATTGTTCCCTAGTTAACCCATTTAGCCTTTTTTCCCTTTTTTTCTTTCTTATTGTAATGATAATCATGCTTAAACACATAAACCATTCTGAAAACTCTCTCTTTGGGCACTTAACCTCCTTTGATGCATTGCATGATTCTAAATAATAGATTATAGGTAAAAACCTAAGTTTGGGGGGGGGGGGGGGTTATGTATTTGGGAGAAGATGATCAAAGAAAAGATAAGAAAGGTGTATGAAAAGTTGTCAATGCATATGCTTAAAATACAAGAGATGTGCTTGATGATAAAGTTGAATAGCCTAACCCATAGAACTTGGAAAAAAAGTTGGATGAGTGAGGGACTAAGAAGGTCTTTTAGGTAGAAAATCTCTTGAAAAAGTAAAAAAAGTGAAGAAATAAAATGGTGGCTTTTAATTGTTTGGTAAAGGTTAAACAAAAAGGTAGGAAAATATGGGAAATGATTTGAAGAAGAATAAGGTGAGTAGTTTGAAAATTTTGGGGGTAGAAAGGATTGAGCGAGTGCATCAAAGGAGGTCTTTTAGTCACTTGATCCATATATATTTCTTCCCGTACCTTAAACCTTCATCTTGACCCGCAAGACCTTGGTGATTCCAAACAAAGTACGTCTACATTAGTGGCGAAAAAATACAAAGGGAAAGCCTATGGTTCTATTTGATGTACTTGAATTTCTTTGTAAGAGTGAGTGTGATTTCTTTATTCATTTGAGATCCTTTTAGAATTGAAATATCTTTTGTGTGTGGAGCAAACTCTTGCATGTGAGCGACATCGGTACTTTTGGGTAGAGGGTAAAGTTTACTATTGGTATGGGTAAATGAGTCAAGTAAGTTGCATTGTGAGGATGGAGACAATCTTTGATGATTTTTTTCTTATCTTAAGATTCTTTGTGATTTGGAAAGCTCATTTGATACGAACTTCCATCCTTGCTTCATAAATATGTGCTGATTGAAAAGTGTTGGTTTACTTGCTGTCATGGCATGTTTGAAAAGTGTTTGTAGAGCTTTGTTAACTTATTCCTTTAGTATAGCTTTCTTTTGGGTAAATTTTAGTTAAATACCCTATCTCATTGAATTATTCTTAATTGCTTGAGGACAAGAAATAGTTTAAGTTTGGGGGGTTGGTAAGTCATCAATTTGACGACTTGTTAGCACCTTTTAAGAATAAATTATCATGCTTCTCCAATGATTTGATGGTAATCTCTTACTAATGCTCATTTATATAGGTAAAAGTAAAACGGAAAGATGGGAAAGTCATTCAAGTCAACAAGAATCCAAATGTAAAGAAAAAGAGTCATCCTCTTTGCATCGGCCTTGCACCTACTTTGGAGCTGCTATCCACCTGCTCTCTATTTTCTCTCCGTTTACTTTTGATCCACTCAAGCAGATCAAGAGCCAGGAGGCAATTTTTTAATTTTGTCAAATGTGAAAGTGGGGCCTAAAGAAGGGTTCCTAGCTTATTTTTCAAGACCTGGCCTTCATCTTTTGAACTTAGCATCTCTTTTAGCATCTTAACTTCTCTGTCTTTATCTTAGCACCTATTTTTTCATCTTAGAAGAATTTTATACTAAGCTTGAATGAAAAATATATGTTAGTGATTTTCCATTGAAGATTTATTGAAATCCCAAGTTTGGAACTACATTTTCTCTACTTCTCATGGATGAAGTCAATAATAACTTTGGTATATTTTTACACTTTTTATCTATGAGTAGCTAATTCTAAATCTTAGGGTTATGCTTGCTTAGGTTGTGGTAGTGTATGGGTGTTAGCTAATTATTCTTCTAATTAGTTATTTGTAATGGGTGTTGCATTTATTCCATGATTTAACAAAGAGTTGGGGGTGGCAAATACCAACAACCCTTGAACCCATGTCATTCTTGAAAGAGGGGGCATGGGTGAGGAATAAATGCAACCAATAACTTGATTCATTTCATTGAATGACATTTCTTAGACATGAGGATGTCAATTGAGGCAATAGATATGGGAAATTGTCACACTTGTGAGGTGTTCAAAAGAACCCATTTATGAAATTTGGTGTTATAATTGAAAGATTGACACTAATACATTGACATCTATCCTACCCATGACTTTAAGGTAAAAGTTGGATAAATTGTCAAGTACCCATGCATGACCCACTCCTAGAATTGCATAACCCTAAGACCTATTCTCAATTGTAGTCACTCTTAGCATTTTTCAACGTCAAGATAGTGCTCTAAAATTGAAGAAATTATCACTACAAACACATTCAAAATAATTACCCCATTTTACATTTATGTTTGTTTTATTCACATTACGGGTCACCTTTAGTAGACTATCAACATTCTTGAGTTTTGAATTCCATGCTTTCACTCCTTGTGGATTCGACCCCAACCTAATTGGGTTATTGTATTGGCAATGATCGCTTACACCTATTCAAGAGTTTAATTTGAGTGTTATCACTAATGAAGGAGCAGCCAAAATAGGCTGGGTCTTGGTGCTTAAAAATGGGCTGGTGGTTGTTTGTAGTAGTTGGGTTAATTGGGTAATAGAAATTGTTAAAAGATTCAGCCAAATTTAATATTTTGATCAAATTAAAAATTAAATTGGCCCATGGCATTGCAAATGTGGCCAATTTGATTTCAATTGTGGTCAAATTTAATAAATTGACTAAATTAAATCGAATTCGATACGAATTAATACCTTGTTTAATCTCAGGCTTCTTGATTTAATAAAATTGGACAAACATTTTTACAAATAAATTATTTTCAAGAACAGATTACGTTTAAATCAAGATTTTACTTATTTAAATTTATTTTCAAGATAATTCTTGATTAATATTTAAGCAACAAAATTATATAATTTTGTATAATTAAATATGATAATATATACTCGCTACTTAATATGACAAAATTATCCAGATAAATACTTTGAAAAGCTCTTTTATATGGATAAAATAAAAATAGTAATTTTATTTAAAATCAAAGAAACTCGGAACTAACTTAGTAATGGAGGGTAAAAATTAGGTGTCAACAACTGCCCCCTCCATTTGGGTAAGGTGGATGCAAGTAACCCTGAGCAAAGGGAGTTTGGCGTTCTTAATTTTTGTACGACCACAAATTCGCTTCTGAGAGAGGTTGTTCTTTGCACGAGTTTCATAGAGTTATGTCCGAACCTCGGTATCGGGCTTCCTACATATCTCAGCTTACATTAGAATTCATTCCACTTTTAGTCCATTGAGCTCGACTTATAGCACGATTTTCAAAAATTCACCAGCTATATCGGTTTTGGGGTTTTTAATGAAATTGAAAAGCTGGAGAACAAAGGGATTTGAGGGAAGTTGGAATGCAGTCGAGTTTCCTACATAGATCCCAACCTATATATCCTTGAGACTCAGGGAATCAGACTATTTGTAGTTTAACTCGATCGGTAGAAAATATAGTCTTTCATTTTAGATGATCTTTGACTCAAGATGAGTGACAAGTTGTTCGAGTTATGAAAAAGAGGCTTGTAACCTCTTAACCATAAATGTGGGATCCTTCACATCCATAGACAAGAACTTACCTGGACACAATTTTAAAAACTCTAGGTGCCTTATTACTCGAATTTGAAAGAAAGAGAATATTACCCTCGGTATGAGTTTAGAAATATCCTGAAGGTGAAGCTAAAACCAGAATATCCCAAAATATTAGCATGCCTTCAAACAGGGGTGTGGTTGGATGGTGGTGGCGATCATCCTTTAGCTCGCGTCCAAAGAGTTTGACGTCGCTCTCTAGACTGTCCCATTTTGCTACTAAGAAAGGGTTCCATGTTGTACTGTATCCTTTTTGAAGCCGTCCATACCTATGGTTTTAATTTTTAGATTTTTATCCTCTCGGATGATCTCAACAACATCTCAAACAAAAATCATTAATAATAAGCACAATTCACGAAAAGGGTGTATAGTTTCTTACCATAGATCCATGTGATATGTTTCTTAAAAAGCGAAGTCATCTTTTCATGTATCTATTTGGCAGGAATTAACTTGCAATAACAGACACAACAATTCTCTTGGTTGCTGAATAATTATCTCATTTGTTGATTGAATATGTCTTCAAAGTGGGGTGACCCTTTTAGAAACCAACGACACTTTATGCAAAACGGTCCCTGCAATTGTATAATCTTGTGTTAATGTGGCAACCTTTTTGAGTCACCTATAATACTTGTGGAATGATAACCTTTCTAGTTATTGACAATAATTTTGTGTATGTGACCTCAGGTAAGTCTTGTGTATCTTTTGTATCGATGTGACTTATAGATTTCCCTTGAATTGACAATCTTTGGATAATCTAGCACATTAATTGATGTTGGATATGAGGTGACTTACAGATATCCTTTGAATTGCTAGCTTCTAGGTGATCCTTCACATTATCTAACCTTGGATAAGAGATATGTAATACCCAGATCATTCCTTAAGCCTAAATCTGTCCTTTTGAATGAATATGTATGACTTAAAAAGTGATTGATGTTTAAACCATGTTGTATTTCTCTAATTTACACTTTATTTCATGTAGAGCATTGAATAAGCTTTCCATCAATACCAATTTCATCAAAATACGACATCGGATGAGTGAGTTATGGTCGTTTTATTGAATGTTATTGGATAGCCTAGGTTTAATGGTCGACCTGGGGACTGTCAGGTCCTTGGTGGACCGTCAAGTGTCCCATCAAGCCAAGGTAGTAGCTCCCTTTTTGGGATGTCGGGTGACGGTCAAAGTGGTGGACCGTCACAAAGTTGACGGACAGTCAAGGTGTTCGTCAGACCGAGACAGAATGTCTTATTCTGGCCCTCAAGTGACAGACAACTTGGTGGACCATCACTTTTCTAACGAACCATCAGGTCAACCATCACATCAAGGTAGAACGTTCCAGTTTTTGTGTTCGAGTGGCGGATGACTTGGTGGACCGTCAGTCCCTCAAACGAACCGTCAGATCAACCGTCATAGGCCTCGATCAGCAAAC
>NW_025879486.1:0-1520 GCF_002878395.1 Capsicum annuum
CAGATCCTTAGAATGTGTCACATACAGAATTTCGGATAGCTTTTCAGGCGCTAGCCCAGGCTGTGACCACTAGTGTTCAGGGCAACCGACAGACTGCATCCCCACCCTAGCAAGATGGGGATTCAACTGCAGCCAGAATCAAAAATTTTATGAGAATGAACCCTCCAGAATTCTTTGGGTCAGTAACAGGTGAGGACCCACAGCTGTATCTAGAAGAGGTAAAGAAGATCACCCAAATCATGCATGTGTCAGAGGAGAAAAGTGTGGAATTTGCGTCCTATAGGCTAAAAGATATTGCTCATGATGTTGTGGAAGAAGAGTAGAGGGGAAGATGCAACTCTCATGACTTGGCAGATATTTCAGGATGTCTTCTTAGATAAGTTTTTCCCGTTAGAGATGAGAGAAGCAAAGGTAGAAGAGTTTATGAACCTGAAACAAGGCTCCATGATAGTGAAGGAGTATTGTCTTAAGTTCAACCAGTTAGCTAAGTATGCTCCTAACTTGATAGCTGACCCCAAAGCGAGTATGAGTAAGTTTGTGACTGGTGTGTTCGGGTTTGAATTGAAAGAGTGTAGAACAGTTATGCTCAATAGGGACATGGACCTTGCTAGGTTAATGATGCATGCTCAACAGATAGAGACAGATAAGTCTAAGGAGGGGAAGAGATCTAATAAGAGATTCAGAACAGGTAGTTACAGCTTTTCTCTGGCTGGGTCACAGTGGTAATCGTTCTCACCATAGTCAGAAAAATTCAGCCCCTGTTCCATCTTCAGCTAGTGTGCCCACACCTAACTTTAGAGATGTTAGTCATGGTGGGGAGCCAGGATCCAAATCCTAGAGTAGTGTTAGAAGTGAGCGTACTTATCTGCTTTGTGGAGAGTTTGGCAAGAATCATCTAGGTGCATGCAAAGCTAATAGTCAAGTATGTTTTGGGTGTGTAAGTCAGGCCACAGAATGCGGGAGTGTAGAGTGTTAGCTCAGAAAGGTAGAGATTTGTGTGAGCAAGCCGCAAATCCTAGCACCAATAGTGGTCAGCATCAGAATCGACTCTATTTACTCCAGACTCACCATGATCCAGAAAGTTTCCCCAACCTAGATTCGAGTACGTTATAAGTTTTTCATGATCATTGTATGCATTGTTAGATATCTTGCGCTCGTTTGAGCTTATGTTTCCACATGAGTTAGTCAGTAACATTAGCAGTTCTAGTTCATCTCATGCATTATGCATTAGTCTCAGCTCTCCAATGTTTAGTTATAATCTAGTTCATAGATGCCTTGTGCATCACCCCAGTATCTCAGCAAGGTAAACATTCCTAGAGGGACATAGTGTCCCAAGGGGGAGATACCCCACCTTTTCTTGATGCTTTCATGTTCCCATTATAAATTAGTTATCAAGTGCCATGGCATAATCAGTCAAGCTTTAAAGAGTCAGCTCAGTCAGATATTCAGGCATTAGATATACGTGTTCAGTAGAGAAAGTACTATTTATCAGTATCTTCACTCATACATTTACATATCAT
>NW_025879486.1:1620-3575 GCF_002878395.1 Capsicum annuum
CCTAGAGGGACATAGTGTCCCAAGGGGGAGATACCCCACCTTTTCTTGATGCTTTCATGTTCCCATTATAAATTAGTTATCAAGTGCCATGGCATAATCAGTCAAGCTTTCAAGAGTCAGCTCAGTCAGATATTCAGGCATTAGATATACGTGTTCAGTAGAGAAAGTACTATTTATCAGTATCTTCACTCATACATTTACATATCATGTCAGTCATGTAATCATGCATCAGATATGCATGGATTCAGCCTTTCAGTTGTGCATCAGATATGCATTCTCATTTTGAGAAAACTCACTTTATTAGAATCCTCAGTCTTATATTCATGAATCAGCTTCCCATGCATCAGATATGCATGTTCAGTATGTTGTGCTCAGCTTTCAGTCATGTCAGTCATGAACCTATGTTTCAATAGTGTATGTCTTGTATGCACTTCATCTCATCATCTCTCCCACCTCAGCTAATTTCCATTCGAGGATGAATGTTCCCAAGGGGGAGATATTGTAATACCCCGCATGTTTCTAAGCTAGGAGACGAACCATTTTTTCTACATATGAAATCTTCTATCCTGTGATTCATACTTGAGTACATGACTTACAATGAGTATCCTAGCGATAAGATATCTTATGATGCGTTAAGCATATTCATATGAGTCACTTAAGGTAATACAAACTAAGAGTTTTTGAATCCATCAAGTTTTAGTGTTCGATTTCATAAGGTTCATATTTGAACGAGTATAACTCGATGTTAATGTGGTATTTCTGCATATTTCTACCCACTAAATTATAGAGAATCGAATTAGCTTTCCAACGATAATAATTTCATCAAAATCCGACACCCGAGCTAGGAGTTATGGCTTCGCGAATTAGAGTGCGTCGCCTAACAAATCGCACATGGCCACTGAAAAGCATATGCGATAGCATATGCGGCGCCTATGTAAATATAGGTTATAACATATGCATCACCTATGTAGATATAGGCGATATCATATGTGGCGCCTATATAAATTTAGGCGATATCATATGCGGCGCCTATGTAAATATATGCGATATTATATGCGGCGCATATCTTATGGTTTCAAATGACTTAAACACTCCGTTTTGAGTTATTTTGAGGGTAATTAAGTCTTTTAACACTCCTTACATATTCCTAAACTTAACCTTACAAAATATATAGCTCCTAATTACATTACAACCCTACTAACATCTTAAGTTCATCATCCAAGAGCACTAAAAGAGAAAAACAACTAGGGTTGCATAATTAAGCTTGAAGATCCAATTTCAAGGAAATTCCTCCATCAATCATCAAGAATCTTTCTTCTAAGGTATGCGTGAGTTAATTCATGGACTCCTTTCGTCCATGAAGCTCAAGAACCATCTTCTAAATTATGTATTATGATGTTTATGTTATTGGTGGTTGATGTTCATGTAGTTGGAGTTTGATGATGCCTAAGATGGGATCTTTGTATGTTTTGTGTGAGGATATGGTGGTATTTAATGTATAAATAAGTGAAATTGGTGGTTGAATATTTGTAATCTTGATGAATCCACTTACGCCTAAGATGTGCATGTAAGGTGTTTGTGAAAATACCTAAGGGAATAGAAATCATGCTTTTATGACATAATAAGTCCTAAATGACTATTCCATGTTCTAAGTTTATGTTCAACGTGATCCCCCATGCTATTGTCTTGAATTGAAGATGTTGTATGAGATGCTCATGATATTGTTGTGATATGGACTGACCATGTTATTGAAGCCATACAAGTATATACATGTTATGTGCATTCCCGATCATGTGATAGTTTGTTGAGAATCATTCTTATTATGAAATCCTTACTTATGATATTGTGAATTGTGGACTCTACTCTTATGATCAAGTCAGTCATGTGTGTCAGTTTCCTTCCATCGAGTCCTGGGGGTACTTGTACCCGAAAACTATAGTTGTGTGCCTAGAGCT
>NW_025879487.1:0-13582 GCF_002878395.1 Capsicum annuum
TGATTTCTAATCTACTCCATCAAAGAAGATCTAGCCTCCACAAATGCCAAAACATACCCAAGTGTCGAAATATCAAGCCTAACTATCTACTTAGCTAAAGACTAAATCTCTAAGGTAAAAGGCGTCTCCTGGGTCAAAAGATGCGCCAAGCTACCCATGCTAGTTGACTTCCGGCTCAAGGTATCTGTAAACATATTAGCCTTGCCCGGATGGTAGAGAATAGTCAAGTCATAAATCTTAAGCAACTCAAGCCAGCGACGGTGCCTTATATAAAGATCTTGCTAGGTGAAGAAGTACTGAAGGCTACGATGATTTGAAAAGATCTCACAACAAACTCCATACAAGTAGTACTGCCACAACTTCAAGGCAAACACCACGGCGTATAATTCTAAATCATGGGTAGGATATTTCCCCTCATAAGCCTTCAACTTATGAGACATATAAGAAATCACTTTGCCCTCTTGTATTAACACAACACCTAATCCAACACCTAAAACATCACAAAACACAGCAAAACCCACACTTTCCTTGGGCAAAGCCAATATAGGAGTTGAAGTCAACAAATTTTTCTACTTTTAAAAGCTCGCCTCACAGTATTGGACCACTTATTCTGAGTCAACTTAGTCAAAGGAGCTGCAATAGAAGAGAAACCCTCAACAAAACACGGATAATAACCTTCCAAGCTAATAAAACATCAAGTCTCGGTGGGTGAAGTAGGTCTATCCCAACCATGAACCGCTACAACCTTGGTTGGATCAACCATAATGCCTTCTTTAGTCACCACATGACCCAAGAAAGAAAGAAACTCCAACCAAAACTTGCACTTAGAGAACTCTGCACTACAAATTCTCATTCCTTATTCTTTGAAACACAATCCGCAAATGCTCCTCATGACCAGCCTCACTTTTGGAATAAACCAAGATATCATCTATAAATACCATAACAAAAAAGTTGAGATACGGTCGAAACACCCAATTCATCAACTCCATGAATGCGGCAGGGGCAGTGGTCAACCCGAAGGATAAGTAAGAACTCATAATGACCATATCAAGTTTGAAAAGCTGTCTTTGGAATATCCGAAGTCTAATCCTCAACTGGTGATCACCAAACCTCAAATCAATCTTTGAAAACACAGAAACACCCTAAAAATGATCAAATAGATCATTAATGCGAGGAAAAAAATGCTTATTTTTAACTATCACCTTATTCAACTACTGATAATCAATACACATCCGCATAAACCCATCCTTCTTATTCATAAACAAGATAGGCGCACTTCAAGGTAATACATGGATAAATCCCTTATCCAACAACTCCTGCAACTGATCATTTAATTCCTTCAACTCGATCGGGCTATCCTATAAGGAGAAATAAAAATGGACTTGGTGCCTATCTCAATATCAATAGCAAAATCAATATCACAATTTGGAGGCATACCAGGCAAATCCATAGGAAACATATCCATAAACTCACGAACAACACAAATAGAATCCAAGGAAGGAGGTGAAACAATACTAGTATCATGAATATAAGCCAAATAAGCTAAACATCCCTTCTCAACCAATCGACTAGCCTGAACATAAGTTATGACCCTCTTGGAACTTAAATGAAGTGCACCCTTTCAATTTATCCTTGGCACACCCGACAAAGCTAAAATCACAGTCTTAGTAAAACAATCTAAGACAACATGATAAGTAGCCAACCAATCCATACCTAAAATAATATCAAAATCAACTATATCTAACACAAATAAGTCTACCAAAGTGTCACGCTCAGAAAAAGTCACAACACAAGATCAATACACCCAATCCACCACTAAAGAATCATCTACAGGGGTGGATACAAAAATAGGCATGGCAAGAGGCTCACTAACAGAATCAAAACCCAAAGCAAAATACACAAACACATAGGAGAAAGTCATTTTGAGATCAAATAATATAGATGCATATCTGAAATAAATGGGGACGATACCTGTAATCACAATATCAGAAGTCTTTGCCTCAGGTATGGCAGGTATAACATAACACTGACCCTGACCACCAACTGGCTGAGTAGCCCCACGACCACCACCACGGGCTCTACCACCTTTATCTCTCGCTCCTCTATTCATAACCCTACCTCTCACAATTGAAATAGGAGAAACTTTAATCACATGATGGGAATAATACTTGGCCAAATGACCAAATTCATTATACACATAGAAATCTTTATGACCCGACTCAACAGAAAAAGGTACAACTGAGACCCAACAGACACCCTGAACTGCTGGACCAAAAGATCCACCACCAAACCTTTGTAAGGCCGTCTGTATTGACCTACCTTGATACCCACAAGAATCTCTGAAATCTCTACCACGAGAAACCTGACCTATAAACTCACCAAAATGTCGTGCCTTCTTGGTGCCTCCCTAAAATGCTCCAAGAATACCCTCTGTCATCTTTGCATGATCCACAATGCTCTATAAAGATGCTCTAAATATAACTATCTGAGAAGTAGCCAACACGAGGCTAAAGTGAGAGTCCCCTAGCACTCCTATAGACGGGGTTGATCCATGGGATCGTCCACTACCTCGTGTTCATCCACGACTTGAGGCTCGCCCTCTAAGAGAAGGCTTCACATCCCTGACCTCGTGGGACCTCATCAACATCATCTTTGCAGAAGGAGTTAAACACAACTCAGAACTCAAGGTATATAAGAAATTTGTAAGATAAAGAATAAAATAAAAGAAGTTATCCTAAAGAAATCCTATAGCCTCTCGAAGATAGATACAGACGTCTACATACCAATCTGTGAGACTCTATTAGATATTCCGTTCTTATACCGTTGAGACTAATAAAACCTGGCTCTGATACTAATTTTTCATGACCCAAAATCCAACGGTTTTGATGACGCTCGTTGTTGTGAACCTTGATGAGTAAGCCTATCACCCAAACTGAAACACAAAGGAAAAAAGACAGAAATATCCCCAAGGTAGGGCTTATAGAACAAAACCTAACCTCAAAAGTATAATAAATGCAGAAAGAATATAATCAACAACGCAGCCATAACTCTCAAAACCTGGTTTTAATAGTATAAGAACGTATCTAGTCTAACTCGAGTCCAAATGAACTACATAAAATGTCCAAATACAAGAGAAACTCTGTCTCTGAAATAAAAGTAAAGACATAGTCTATAAGAAAGGTAATAGAAGACATCCAAATGCCCGGAGGCTAACCACTACCTTAAAAACTCTAACAATCGCCTGAGTCAAACATATTGAGGCACAGTCAAACTAGGACCTGCATCAAAAGGGTGCAGTAGGCATGAGTACGATCCACTTGTACTCAGTAGGTATCATAGGCCGACCAAGTAAAGTAGTAAATAAAGCATACAAAATATCCATTAAGGGAACCTCACCTGCAATCAGAAAATATCCCACAACGGTAGCCCATACCGCTTGCACTAACAGTTCTACAATATCCATACATAATACAACAACACACTAGATAGGGATACAATTATCCACAATATTACATACAAGTAGAACAAAAGAGGAGCATGTATAATCAAGATCATCAAGTACAAGTAAAGTAAGATAGAATAATTAGGCATTAACAAGTCAAGATATAGAACAAATAGATAGATGAAAAGTCAATATGGCAATACAAGCAGAACATAAACACAATAAAGTAAGTGTAATATATATATGATGATGATGCACGAGGTCGCCTCACAACCTCTAAGATCGTCGCACAATTTCCGTATACACCTACAGAGGCAAGCCTCCTAACGTGGGACCTATGGGGGGTTTGTAAATGCATATACAATCCATATATTAATATCTCCCTCCCTGCACATCCCTCGATGAGGGTTATAAAATCCGATGTTCCCAATGTTTCCAGCATTTCCAATATTACCAGTATTTTTGGTATTTCCAGTATTTCTAGCGCACATAAGACACAAATCAAGTATGACAAATAACAACAATAAGTATATACAAAACATAAAACAATAAGTGAAATTATGTGTATGATGCCATGAGGATGATAATGCAATGTTCACGACCCGTCATAATAAGTATTTCCACAACCAACCATATGAAGTATTTCCATAATCAATCATAATAATTCATTTTTACTATCGCGTGAATCAATATCCACTCATTAATTCCACCATCCATGAATTTCTACATGTTTCATATGCCGACAAGTATGAATATATCAAAATGCACCAATGGTGCCATATTAGGCATTTCAAAATCATAGTATAATTATTCACATATATTCAAGGCTATCAATATCATATAGGACCCCACACAATTACACATAATCACATAATATCTCAATTTAAACAATCGCATCATATATAGCCCCCCACATGGACAAAACACATAGATAATTATTTTTATGATTAGCTCTCACCATTAACATGTATTTTATACCATTATTTATTACCCAACCTAATCTGAAAGAGTGAAGCCATAACCTACCTCGAGCCGAAACCGGTTCGCTACACTTCAAACCCACGATCTTCCTTTCCACGAATGGTCTTGAACTTTACTAAAAATGTCAAATATGGAATCTACGCATCAAAATAAAACCAAAGACACACATATTGACTATATTTGGTTCGAGGTCAAAACGGACCCTGCAATGGGTTTTAGAAAAAGAAGGAAAAATCATAACTTTACTTCAAAAATGTGTTTCCCATATATTTAAAAACCTGCAGCTGAAAATCCAAGTCAAATCGAGTTAAAAATGAGGTTCAACTCGAAGAAAAAATATTTTTAAGCTTTATCGAAATCTGGGTTAAAATCAAGAATTGAAATTATTTTAAATGTTAAATTGATGAAAACTAGTAATTATAAGATAAAAATATTATTAAAGTGAAAAGGAGTAAAATTGGGATCAAGTCCTAAGATTTTTAGAGTTTTGAAAAATTAATCAAGGAATTAGAGTAACAAAAAATGAAATCTCATCTTAAATCCGTAATAGAATCAAGAAAATAGATGTTAATTTAGCTTCCCAAGTTCACTTTTAAGATCCCACGCTATTTTAGGGTTTAACTTCCAAAAGGCAAGATGAAAAATGAGCAAAATGGATCCAAAAGGTTGTTTTAATAGTGCAGATTTTTCTGCACCAGCTATTGAAATTCATTCGGAGTCAGATATATGCAAATGAAGTATGAAAACACACTAAATTTGATATTCCAGACGTATTAAATAGGTCAGATTTTTGAAAAAAAATATTGTTTTCACAGAGTTGACCCCCGAAACCCCAAATTATAATTTTCTAAATCGATAATTGAAATGAGATTTAAAAGCCATAAAATCACACCAAACATGTCACCACCCTAAAATCAATATTTTAGAGCTGCTGGCGTAGTTGGATTTTCCATCTGAGGTTATTTCGACCAAATGTGGGTTCCAAATCTATATTTCCAATTATTCAACTTTCCGACTAGCAGGTCGAAATGAGCTTGGGTGCATCGAGACCCGAACTAAAGGTCTACCTAGCCTAAAATCAATATTTTGGAGCTGCTGACATATCCGTTCAACCACCAGTCGTACGGATCAAAAATATTTGCATAAGTCCAAAATAAGGCTCTCGAAGCCATCAAAAACCATACTATCACATAAATGATACCAAAATACATCAGAAATTATGTCAATCACCCTCACACCTCAGAAATACTACAATGCAACTACAAAAAGGGATAAAATAGTCAAATCACTCAAAATAATAAATTTCATATATTTCATCAAAAAATAGGTCGTTATATTTTTAGCTCTCAATTTAATACAGGAAATTACATAGGATGGCCCCAATAGTGGGTGGGTTTAGTTTTTTGTGCCTCATGAGAAAAGTCTTTACAAATTAGCCTTCCTTCCTTTTTATGTACAGGACAAGTACATTTTTTTCCCTCTACACCTAGAATGTTTTTAATTTTTCATGCTCATTTGTCTCTCAACTTCTATTTTTATTTCTTTTTTTAATTCTTTATTTTTCTTATTTTAATTAATTTATCTCAACCTTTATTTTTTTTTCTCAAACAGTATTTATTTCTTTATTTTTATTTTTTTTAAATTCATTTGTATCAACCTTTATTTTTTTCCTTTTTGTTTTTATCATTTCTTTTTTTTTTTCATTTTTTTTAATTTTTATTTTTATTTTTTTCTTCTCATGTTTATTTTTCTCAATCTTATTTGTTTTTTAAAAATACTTTTATTCTTCTTTTCTTAACATTTATTGTTTTTCTTCTTTTCTTTTCTTTTTTTTCTCAATCTTTTTTTCTTTTCTCTATTTTTTTTTCTCTTTTTTCTTTTATCTCAACTTCTATTATATTTTATTAATAAATAGAAAGTTAGATAATCCATAAAGAGATCTTCTTTCTTTGACATTTAAGTAAATCTAAGGGCATGACTTGTTGTTTGGAAATTTTTTGAAATAAGTCTTGCCTCTGAGGCCAAGTTATAGAACATCTCATAAATCAAGACACAATTTGATAGTGTCGAGTCTTACTCTTGGGGCATAATTTGTTGTTTGAAAATCATTGAGCTAAGTTTTGCCTCTAAGGTAAAAGTTATAGAACATTTTATAAATCAAGGCACAACGTGGTAGTGTCAACACTTATCCATTGGGCTTAAATTTTTTAGGTGGTTCTTGGGCTAAGTCTTATCTTAAAGGTAAGACTAATAGAGCATCACATATATCAAGATACAATATAGTAGTATCAACTCTTGTCCATGGGTGTAATTTGTGGGCTAAGTCTTGTCTCTAGGGCAAAACTTATAGAATATCTCATAAACCGAGACATGATATACTAGTGTCAACTCTTATCCATAGGGTGTAACTTCTTGATTGAAAGTCCTTGAAGTAAGTCGTGCCTCTAAGAAAAAGTTATAGAACACCTCATAAATCAAGATACGATGTGGTAGTGTCAACTCTTGCCTATAGGGCATAATTTGCTGTTAGAAAGTCCTTGAACTAAGTCGTGCCTCTAAGGCAAGAGTAATAGAACACCTTATAAATCAAGATACGATGTGGTAGTGTCAACTCTTGCCCATAGGGCATAATTTGCTATTAGAAAGTCCTTGAACTAGGTCGTGCCTCTAAGGTAAGAGTAATAGAACATCTCATAAATCAAAACATAATGATGTAGTGTCAACTCTTACCCATCGGGCATAACTTGTTGTTGAAAGTCCTTGATCTATAAAACATCTCATAAATAAAAACACAATGTAGTAGTTTCAAATATTGCCCATAAGGCGTAATGTATTGTTTAAAAGTCATTGGACTAAGTCTTGCCTCTAAGGCAAGAGTTATAGAGCATCTCATAAATCAAAACATAGTGGTAGTGTCAACCATTACCCATGAGGCGTAACTTGTTGTTTGAAAGTCCTTGGGTTAGCACTTGCCTCTAAGACAAGAGTTATAGAACACCTCATAAATCAATACAGTGTGGTAATGTCAACTCTTGCCTATGGGGCCGAACTTGTTGCTTGAAATTCCTTGATCTAAGTCTTGCCTCTAAGAGAAGAGTTATAACGTATCTCATAAATCAATATATAATCTGGTAGTGTCAACTGTTATCCATGGGGCATAACTTGTTAATTAACGGTCCTTTAGTATTTCAGAAGTAAAACATAATGTCATAGTGTTGACTCTTGTCCAATGTACTAACTTGTTATTTGAAAATTCTTAGGATAAGTCGTGTCTCTAAGGCAAGAGTTGTAGAATATCTCATAAATCAAGACATAACATAAGATTTATAGAACATCTCATAACTCAAAACATAGCGTGGTAGTGTCAACTCTAACTTATGGAACGTAACTTGTTGTTTGAAAGTCCTAAGTCTTGTCTCTAAGGTAAGATTTATAGAATATATCATAAATCAAGATATAGTGTGGTAATGTCAACTCTTGCCCATTAGGTGTAACTTGTTGTTTGGAAGGAATCGAATGAAAGAAAACATAAAGAAAAGAAGAATAAAAAAAGTTGCAAAAAAAGAAAAATAAAATTAAGCAAATAAAAACGAAAAAGAAAAAAATATAGAAGTTGAGAGGAGAAAGGAAAAAAAATAAAGGGTGAGAAAAATGAAAAAAAAAGATAAATTAAAAATAAAGGCCGAGGAAAATTTAAAAGAAAAATAAAAAAAGATATTCTTTTTTAAAAAGTAGATATTGAGAGGAGTAAAGGAAAAAATATAAGGGTCGAGAAAAATTAAGAAGAAAAAAGAAAAAATCAAAGTAAAAAAAAAAAGAAAAAAAGAGTTGAGAGGAGAAAAGAGAAAAAAAGTAAGGGTTAAGAAAAATTAAATATAAAAAGAGAAAAGAAAAAATAAAAATTAAAGTAACATAAAAAAGAGAAAAAAAATAAAAGTTGAAAGATAAATAAGTTGGAGTTGTTTAGAAATATATGAGATATAGAGCGACAAATAGGTAATTATTATATATAAAATGAAAAAGGTACGAATATACCCCTGAACTTTAATAAATGATACAGATAAACCCTCTGTTATACTTTAGGTACAAATATATCCTTACGTTAATGAAAAGGTACAATATACCCCTGAACTTTACTAAATGATACAGATATATCCCCCGTCAATGAAAAGGTACATATATACCCCTGAACTTTGATAATGGTACAAATATACCTTGCCGTTAATGAAAAGGTGCATATATAGCTTTCTCACTAACGATAGGACTCGTGTCACAGTCTTGTTCATTTGCCCTTTTTAAATTTAATTTATCACCATCCTATCCGAAAAAAATAAAGACTTATTGGACTAGCTACGATCATACAAGAACTAGCAAATAACTACGCTAACGGAAACCCAATATGGAGCTACTATTCCAGAGACCATCAAATGATATATTCAAATTCAAAAGAGCTACGCCAAGCAGATATGGAAGACGTAAGACAATGGATACTGACGCTACTTAACCCAGAAAAATAATCTACCGCGCGAGCAATAAAAAAGGAATTTATTTCAGAAGGATTGCTAACAAGATACTGTAAAATAATTGGACATAAATATCCAGACCACCAATGTTCGAGGTGCAATGGAGAAGATAATATTATTCCAGAGGTACATCTAGAATAAAGAAGACAAAATGTCAGCTGAAAAGATAAAATAATGGAGCAGATACAGAGCAATAATGGAGCAGATACAGAGCAATAATGGAGCAGATAAAGAGCAATAATGGAACAGATACGACAAAAATCAACGGAGACAAGATACTGTACAAAAGAAGAATTATTATAACAAAAGTCTTGATGTACATTAAATTATTGTAACAAAAGTCTTGATGTACATTAAATAAGTTGTAAGAAACTTTACGTAAAGTAGATTAGAAAATTAGGAAAGTTAAATGGGGATAGGCCCCCCTTTTTTGACTTTTTTTATTACTTTTTAGAAACAGGAAACATGTAAAGTTCACATTTTCATTCTATAAATACAGAGGCAGAAGGCATTGCAAAAGGCAAGCCTTCATGCGTTGAAGCAAATCTTTCTCTCTCCACTCCACAAAAAAAAAAAATACTCAGTTAATTAGATAAACATACTCCAATGGAAAAAGCTATGGAACAACAAAACTCAGAAACATCAAAGCTACCCGAACAGGTATATCTATTTATGATTATGAATAGCTAATTTCATAATTCCCAACAATCATGATATGATAAAATAAATTCATATTAGTTACTTTATAGTAGAATTATTCGAAGAATAATATGTTAAGAAGTTTATTAACAAAGAGGAAACAGAGAAAAATCCCTAAGGACTATGCCATCCTAAAGGTGAAACCAATGAGGCAAGAAGCCGTGGTGGGGAGTAACCAGAGTAGAGGCGCTGTTTAAGGGAAAAAGTATCCAAACTACCATGTTAATAGTGACGGAAGAACATATTATTTAAGAATAATCTAGTATATAGTAAGCTAAGATGACTATATTTTATGTACATGGTTGAAGGGAATATTTTGAAAAAAGCAAATTTATGAAAATGAATGATAATATATCTGATGTGATGGTAGATAAATTCAAGATACTTATTTTGTATGCACTTAGAAATATAAAAGTAGCAGATATAAGAAAAATAATATTAGAAAAAGCTTTTGGTAAATATTACATGACTAGAATAAGTTATATACCACAACTACCTAACTACTCTTATAAATACTTACGATGATAAGTTACATAAAATTTTTAGAAAAAGATATAAAAAATATGCAGTTACTAGAAAAACAGATAAAAATAAATATAGATAAATACATGGAAAACAAAGATATAAAATTTCTTAATATGCAAAAACTACTAAGGTTAAAACAAACAACTACAAAATATTATAATAAAACCAATTTTAAAAATAGATCATTTAGATTATCTTAAAGTTTTTATATTATATATACTTAAAAACATAGGAATTATAGATATTAAGAAAATAATATTAGAAGAAGTGATAAACTATGAAATTGAAACTACAAATTGTCTAGAACAGTTATACGAAGAAATTTACCCAGAAGAATATTCAGATTAAAAAATGTTAGAATATATTAGACAGACTAGAGAAAATCAAGAAAATCTAAATAATGAAATTAATTATAGAAACAGAATTAGGAAAATAATGGAAGATCTAAAAGAAAAATTAATATGGATAGAAAAAACTTTAGAAAATTTAGATAAAAGTACATGTGATAGTTTATATAGTTTAAAAAACTCACTACGAGAAGAACAACACAAGATAATAAATAACATTGAAAATCTAGAATTAGACATACATTATAGCACAGATAGGATAAAATATTATACAGAAATTTGTAACTCTGCAATTACTACCGGATAAAATAATTAATGAATATATCTTACGAAAAAAGTAAATTATTAAAAGATATTGAAACAAAATATCCACGCACAAATAAAAATAGATTCACTAGAAACCTATTAAATCTATTTAAACCTATTAATGTATTTTAAGGAAATCGTGAATATCTTTATCATATAATACTATAATCTATTTTCTCTTTACATTCAGCGAACTTTATAACTGGAAAAGGAAATACAGGAAGAGGCAAATCAAGATTATATTTTGTTCCATTCAATTAGTAATTCTCTTGTGTATATAGATTATCATAAAAAAAAATACGTTTTTCTTGAGTCAAAATACAGAAAATATAAATATTTTGATAAGGTTAGTGATAAATACAAAAACAGAAAATTTTAGTTGCTAACTTAATGCCAACTTGAATTTTTATGTTGATCATGAAGTTCGATTTCCTAATTTTCTACCTTATTTCTCCCTTTTCCTATTTGTAATTTATTATATATATATATATATTCTCATATACTATAAGAGACAGTTGAAGCAGCTCCCATGAGCTTCTCGTCGTACTGCTTGCCGACATTCGGCTGCTGCTCCGTAATTTTACTATATCATCTCTAATTAAGTATTATATATTATTTTCATATTAGAAAATTAATAATATTTAATTAAAAAAGTAAATAGACATTTATGACATGTTTGCTTCAGTTGCTTCAATCGTAATTTTACTATATCACCCTCAATTAATTATTATAAGTCGTTTAACTATTAAAAAATTAATAATATTTAATAAAAACATAAAATAGACATAAAATGATAAATTAACTCTTCATGTTTTAAATTAACTTGACTTCTCATATGATACTTACATAAATTTTTTTCACAAGTATTTTTTATAGTAATTTTGCTATATCACTTCTAATAAGTTATATTATGAGTCATTTAAGACATGTCTACTTTGTTACTTTAATCGTGATATTCGACTGAATGTTACTTAAATTGAAATAGAAGAAAAAGTATTATAAATCACAATAATTAAAAACTTAAATTAATTTTAAAATATCCGGTCGTCCTCCTTGCCGACATTCACCTACTTGCTTCGTGATTTTACTATATCACCTCTAATTAATTATTATATGACATTTATGTATTATAAAATTAATAATATTTAATTTAAAAAAAAGTAAAATAGAAATTTATGATGTTTGTTTCAGCTGCTTCAATCATAATTTTACTATGTTACCCCTAATTAATTATTATAAGTCATTTAACTATTAAAATATTAATAATAATTAAGAAAAAATATAAAATAATAAATTAACTCTTGCTGTTTTAAATTAACTTGACCTCTTATATGATGTCAACTTAAATTTTTTCATCAAGTATTCTCACTTAAATTGAAATAAAAGAAAAAGTATTAAAAATCATAATAATTAAAAACTTATAATTGACTATCGATGTCACAAAAGTGTGGACAAGGAAAGAGCACTATAAATTACAATAGCTAACGGCTTAAAATAATAAATTACAGTGCCAAAAAAGTATAATGAGTTACAATAGGTAACAAATTAAAATATCTAAAAACATATTAAAAAATAATTAATTATTAAATTTTATTTGTGTCACATAAATTAAGATAAAAAAATTTGAAAAAAATACTATAAATCATAATAATTAACAACATAAAAAATTTAAAAGATATAAAATAATTATCGAACTCTCGAAATTATATCAGTACCACTTAAATTGGAATAGAAGAAAAAATATTATAAATCACAATAGTTAAAAACCTAAATTATTTTTAAAATATAATTGACTATCAATGCTACAAAAATTTGGACAAGGACAGTAACATATATTAATTAAAAATTACATAAAAAGTATTAATTAAAAACTTTAATTATTTTAAAAATATAATTGGCTATCAATGCCACAAAAGTTTGAACAAGGAGAGTAACATATATTATTTGAAAATTATATTAAAAAAATTATATATTACAATAGTTAACAACTTAAAATATCTACAAATATATTAAAAATATGATTGATTATCTAAAGCATATATGTGTCACATAAATCGAGATAAAAAATAACTTATATTGGGTCTGTGCTAGATATATAAACATATAAAATTGAAGTGGATCATTCAAATAATACTTGATCCCTCGTGATCATTGTCACAAGAAAAATATGATTTTATTTTTCATTATCCTCTGTATTTTGTAAAATAGATGGACATAATTATTGAACCGAAAGATCATGTTCTAAAATGAAGTTCGAATATGAAGATAGGTGATTTATATCATTATCTATTCATATTCAGTAAAATTAAAAAGTAAAAACTTTGTAGTGTGATATGTATTGCAAAACAATAAATTATTGCAAACGTTACAAATATTATTATAACTTATAATATCCACTCATGGTATGAAAAAAATATGATAACTTGTCTGTTATAATTGCAAGCTAAAAAGTCTATTTGGTCTTAAAATTTGATGAAATATGATCTAAACAATATAAAATAACGGAATCACTAAGTACGCAATACGTTGAATTTTTAGTCCCATCATTTGGCTTCAATCATTAAATACTCACCCAACTTATGGTTCTTGAGATGTAGCTCTTTGCATCGCTTGAATAATTCACATTCTCTAATATACGCTGATAGAAATTAAGTATTCTTTGAATGTAACATTTTTATATAGTGGTAAATTAATATAGCAGTAGAACTTTTAAATTAATTATGATATTTTTTTTTGGGTTGACTCTGTGGAAAATATTC
>NW_025879488.1:0-957 GCF_002878395.1 Capsicum annuum
ATACTGACTACTTGAGTTTGAAATCTGCAACATGAGTTTCGTGATACTGAATGACTGATAACATTGATGGCTGTATCTGACAGTCCTGATTCCTGATTTCTACTCTGAAGACTGATACTGAAACTGTAACTGTAACTATGACTGTGGGAAGTAGTAACCTAACCGACATGCCCCGATACTGTACTGGTGGGGTCCAATCTTTGCCCTGATTGGAAGGGTGTCAATACCGTTCCACGAGTAGAGACCTCTACTATGGTCAAGCCTCTCTAACGGAAAATCAAGCCTAAGGCAATATAATAGTCAAGTATAGCCTTAATATGACGGGTGACTCTTGTCTTGCGCTGGCTATGTAGTTCTGGAGTACAGGGATTGCTGCTAATAGCTCTGTCTTTATAATGGGAAAAACCGTCATCCCTACAGTCGCTCGGTGCTAGTCCCTACTCCCAACTGAAAGACTCTAAAAAGATTAACTGCGCTGAACAGACTAACTGAACTAAACTGATTTATAAACTAATAATATTTTCTTAGCTAAACTAAGCTGAATTCACTGAGTTCCGTTGACTGAGGATGTCTTGAAACATGACACTAGCTCTAGGCACACAGCTATAGTTTTTGGGTACAAGTACCCCAGGACTCGATGGAAGGAAACTGGCACACATGACAGACTTGATCATAAGAGTAGAGTCCACAACACACAATATCATAAGGATTTCATAATAAGAATGATTCTCAACAAACTATCACATGATCGGGAATTCACACAACATGTATATACTTGCATGGCTTCAATAACATGGTTATTCCATATCACAACAATATCATGAGCATCTCATACAACATCTTCAATTCAAGACAATAGCATGGGGATCATGTTGAACATAAACTTAGAACATGGAATAGTCATTTAGGACTTATTATGTCATAAAAGAATGATTTCTATTCCCTTAGGTATTTTCA
>NW_025879488.1:1057-3212 GCF_002878395.1 Capsicum annuum
ACCACATGAACATCAACCACCAACAACATAAACATCATAATACATAATTTAGAAGATGGTTCTTGAGCTTCATGGACGAAAGGAGTCCATGAATCAACTCACGCATACCATAGAAGGAAGATTCTTGATGATTGATGGAGGAATTTTCTTGAAATTGGATCTTCAAGCTTAATTATGCAACCCTTGTTGTTTTTCTCGTTTAGTGTTCTTGGATGATGAACTTAAGATGTTAGTAGGGTTGTAATGTAATTAGGAGCTATATATTTTGTAGGGTTAAGTTTAGGGACGTGTAACGAGTGTTAAAATACTTAATTACCCTCAAAATAACTCAAAATGGAGTGTTTAAGTCACTTGAAACTATAAGATATGCGCCGCATATGATATCGCATATATTTACATAGGCGCCACATATGATATCGCCTAAATTTATACAGGCGCCGCATATAATATCTCCTAAATCTACATATGCGCCGCATATGCTATCACCTATATTTACATAGGCGCCGCATATGCTATTGCATATGCTTTCCAGTGGCCATGTGCGATTGATTAGGCGATGCACTCTACTTTGTAAAGCCATAACTCCTAGCTCGGGTGTCAGATTTTGATGAAATTGGTATCGTTGGAAAGCTAATTCGATTCTCTATAATTTGGTGGGTAGAAATACTCAAAAATACCACTTTAACATCGAGTTATACTCGTTCAAATATGACCCTTACAAAATTGAACACTAAAACTTGATGGATTCAAAAACTCTTAGCTTGTATTACCTTAAGTGACTCATATGAACATGCTTAACGCATCATAAGCTATCTTATCGCTAGGATACTCATTGTAAGTCATGTACTCAAGTATGAATCACAGAATAGGAATTTCATATGTAGAAAAAATGGTTCGTCTCCTAGCTTAGAAACATGTGGGGTATTACAGCTTCTCTCAAATATCCAATGCACTGGTCAAATTCAAGCTACCCTACTTAATTCTAGGCCGATCCTTCACACCCCTCTTTTATCTTTTATTTTTGATTCCCAATTCCATCACTAGAAGTTTTTGTTGGGTTGAACTATTCTTGCTGGGTATGATTTTACAGTCTTTATATAGTGCTCTATCACCCTTTCTAAGGAGCGAAAAGTTTATTTGAGTCTTAGCCTCCGAACTATGAAAGTTAATAAGGTGCTCTTTCTTCTTCGGAAAACTCAAATTCGCTATCCATAATCCAAAGGCCCTAGTAAAATCCAAAGGTGAAGTTACTCCATTCCTTCCCTGAAACCAAACCCTCCATACACATCATCATAGCCTCATGATAATGTAATAACCCGTATTTTCCTAGATTAATGTAAGTCTTAGTACATGAGCAATCCCATATAAAATTTTTGAAATACTCAGTATTTTCTAGTTTAGAGCTCACCAATGCGTAGGAAATTCAGTCAACTTTCCAACGATATAAAATTTGCCCAAATTCGATACCCGGACGAAGAGTTAGAGCCATTTTTGTAAGACAGTGTACCACCTGGAATGTCAGCGCATCTCGGAGCCAATCCAAATGGAAATTGTCACTTTCCAGTGCTCCATCGCAATATTGGCGCGTTGCGCCATGGGCTCAGTTCACAATTATTCTTTTCCAGTGTTCCAACGTAATTCTACCTCGTCGCGCTGAGTCCAAAATTCAGAATCAAAGGGGCACCGCGATTCCTCCACCTCGCGCCTGGCCCCCAGTTCCCAATTGTCATTTTCCAGTGACACGGCGCGATAGCTCCGCGTCACGCTAGGGCCCGAAATTGGATTTTTCAGTAACGAATTTTCCTTTATTCCCAGGGGTAGTTTTGTATTTTTCCATAGCCCTAATCAGTCTTAACATGAAATTAAACCCCTAAATAACCTATTGCCTCATTATTTCCTCACTTTCTCTCAAGAATAAAACATTCTCTCTCACAGAGGCAAAAACCTTAGTTCAAGAAAATTAAGAACAAGCCTAAGAATTCCTCTAAGAACCTTCAAGAAAGAATCTTCTAAGGTATGTTAGGTGTTCATCTATGGGTTTCTTTCACTCATAGAGTCCACGAATCCATTTTTAAAACTACAAAATTGTTGAATTATGAACTTCCATCTTTGAATTAGATTGAATTCATGTTCATGATATTAGTTGGGTTTCAAT
>NW_025879489.1:0-9814 GCF_002878395.1 Capsicum annuum
AATGATTTTGCTGACCCTGAAGACTTGACTGCGGACACTCCCTAGTCCTGTGGCCTGGCTTTCCACAACCAAAATAGACATCACTATCGGCTCTGCAAATGCTCTTGTGGTTCTTACCATAAGTCTGACAAAGAGGATTCGTTCGGGCATTGCTAACACTGCCCTGAGATTTAGAGCCTGACGCTTTGTCTTTGTTGCCGTCTCTGAACTTTGGCACTGGAGCGCTGGTAGAGGAAGGGGTTGGAACGGCTGACTTGGAGCAAAACTGTGAATAGTTTCCTCCATCTAACTTGGGGTGAGCAAAGTTGAAGTTACCTGACCTTGCTCTTTTGTTCTGCCTCTCCCTAATCTTAACCTTCTGCTCTTCTACTTGCTGGGCATGGGTCATGAGTCTGGCTAAGGTTATATCACCGATCAGCATCGTAGACCTACACTCATTTACCACGCTATCGTTGACCCTTGACACGAAATTGCTCATCTTAGCCCTATTGTCTGCAACCACATGAGGAGAATATCTGGCTAGCTGAGTAAATATGAGAGAATACTCCCTAACCGTCATATTCCCCTGCCTAAGTTTGATGAACTCAAGAACTTTAGCTTTCCTCAGCTCTTGGGGAAAAAATTTGTCTAAGAAAGCCGTGACAAATTCCTTCCACTCAATAGGACCTGCATCCTCTACCCTCTTAGACTTCCACTGTTTGTACCAAGCATGAGCCACATCTTGCAACTGATATGCGGCTAACTTAGCACTCTCAATAGAAGTAACACCCATGATGTCAATGACCTTCTGGACTTGGCCAATGAACTCCTGAGGGTCCTCATCAGACTTAGACCCAGGGAAAGATGGAGGGTTCATCCGGGTGAAGTCCTGAACCTTAGCTACTATAGGATTGGCCACTGGATTGGCCGGAATGACTGGTGGCCGTTCATTCTGTGCAGCCACGGACTGAGCAAGATGGTAAATGTGGCTCTAAACTCCGCATGGGAAACATGTTCTCCCAAAGGATCTTCGGGCTGAGGAGCTGGCTGGTTTCTTCTCTTTAAGGCCATGGTCTGAAATAAGAGAAGAACAGATTAGACTGAGAGTTTAACTTGTGATTATGGTCACTAGCATGACATGAATACTAAAGAAAGGGGACTGTTCCTAAAACATCTTATAGACTCCTGTACATAAATGTGGCGCGCAACATACCCATGTACAAGACTCTACTAGATGCGGCTTTCAAACTTCCTAGGACTCTATTGAACCTTAGGCTCTGATACCATGTTTGTAACGCCCCGATTTGCTGAATCGGAACGCTACACGGTGCTCATGACCTCGAGGGACCACAAGCTAACCCATGACTGATATCTGTACCTGTATACTACAAATCATGAAATAATAATGCCATAAAACTGTAAGGCCATAAGGTTCAACTGAATAAAACCATGTCTGAAAATCATAACGTCCATGTGGGTGAAAATACCCTAAACAACTCAATCTGAAAGCTAAGTATGAACGTAAATCTGAACATAAATCTGAAAGTCTCTAAACTATTTGAATAAGGAGTTGAAGGAACATGTCTCCAACTAACTCCGTAACACTGAACTGAAGAAATAAATAAATGTATCAAATCATATTGTCCTCGAATCAATGAGGACTCACTGTGTCTCTGTGACTGAAATGCTACCACTACTGCTGGGCTGGAGCTCGTGTCTCGGAACCTATGGTGTAACATGAAAAGAAAGCACCATAGCACAAATGCGTCAATACAACTGGAGTACTGAGTATACGAGGAAGGTAGGCTGAGCATAAAGGGTAACATGCATGAGCAACACTGACTGACTAATATGAATGTGGGAGTGCAAACATATATATATAAAAATTGGGACCGTGAATGCATGATAGAAAGACCTGTAAGCTAATACATAGTTTACTAATAACTGTCATGACTAATACTACAAGCTGATAGCATAGACGACTGTATCTGACAGTCCTGTGTATACTGAAATCTAAAGAACACCCTGAGTTCTTTTACTGAGACTAATACTGAAACTGTGGGAGGTAGTGTTTAACCGACATGCCCTATATATGCCATTATGGCTAAGTTGGGGTCCAATCTCTGCCCTGACTGGAGGGGTGTCAATACCGTGCCACGGGTAAGGACAGCTTATGAGTGACCCTTATCTGGCAGGTACTCAATGAGAACAGTGGAAACCCTAAACTGACAGATTAAACAACCTCATCAACCCTAATCTGACAGGTTAAGATGTCTTAACCTATGCTGCTACGTAGTTCTGGAACACAAGGATGACTACTAAGAATCACACCCTGAACTGGTGGGTGAGTTCCCATCCTTGGGTTCACTCGGTGCTAACCTCTACTCCCATCTGGAGGGATTGGACATGAATAACTGACTATACATGACTTAATCTTACTGAATTCCGTTGACTGGCGGAATGTTACTGATATCTGACAACTGACTAAGATCATGAGGTTTTCCTGAGTCACATGACTGACTGAAGTCTATGGAATCATAGCTTGAGTTCGAATATCGTGAAACATGACATGGCTCTAGGCACACAGCTATAATTTTCTGGTACGAATACTCCCAGGACTCGATAGGAGGAAACTGGCACACATGACATGACTTGATCACAAGATTTGAGTCCACAATTCACAATATCATAAGTAGGGGATAGTATACTTCATGTATTTATTCAACATTTCAAACATGATAGGAAAAACATGGATATATTTTGTGTACATAATTTATATCTCCATTATCATACATGCTTTATACCACAACAATAACAACACATAATTTGCATGGAAATTCATATTGGAGTGTATGGCTAGCATGAGCTTGTTATTTAGATATCATGAAATCATATAAATATGAAGTTCTAACATACTAGGCATTTTATCGAACACCTTGCATGCATTCTTTAAGGCATAGGTGGATTTCATACTTGCATTCTATCAATCCACCTAAAGATCATGTTTTTCAACTAACAACATAACTTTCATGAGATATACAGTCACGATACTATTATATGGCAAAACAAACAAGCATCAACATGGGTATGGTCATATCACCACAACCACCAAGCTTTTGCATTTTAAAGATTGATTCTTGAACTCCACGGATGAAAGGAATCCGTGGATGAACACTACGCATACCTTGGAAGGGAGGTTCTTGATGATTGACGGAGGAATTTCCTTGAAATTTGATCTTCAAGCTTGATTGTGCAACCCTAGTTGTTTTTCTCCTATGGTGCTCTTAGATAATGAACTTTGAGATGTTAATAGGGTTGTAATGTGTTTAGAAGCTATAAATTTCGTGAGGTTAAGTTTAGGGACATGTAAGGAGTGTTAAAAGACTTAACTACCCTCAAAATAACTCAAAAACTAAGTGTTTTCGTGGCTGAAATCATAGATGTGCGCCTCATATGATATCGCCTATATTTACATAGGCGCCGCATATGATATCACCTATATTTACATAGGCGCCGCATATTCTATCGCATATGCTTTCCAGTGTCCATGTGTGATTGGTTAGGCGATGCATTCTACTTTGAAAGGCCATAACTCCTTGCTCGGGTGTCGGATTTTGATGAAATTGGTATCGTTGGAAAGATAATTCGATTTTCTACAATTTGGTGGGTCTAAATCTGCCAAAATGTCACATATCAATCATGTTATTCTTGTTCAAAGATGACCCTTGCAAAATCAAACACTAAGACTTGATAGATTCAAAAACTCTTAGCTTGCATCACTCTAAGCGACTCATATGAGCATGCTTAAGACATCGCAAGCTATCCTATTGCTAGGATATTCATTGTAAGTCATGCACTAAAATGTTACTCACAGGATAAGAGGTTTCATACGTAGGAAATCTTATTCACTTCCTAGCTTAGAAATATGTGGAGTATTACAAGAAACCTCGGTGAAAAAAGAGTGTCACAACGCCTGATTCTTGCCTTTTTTGCCGGAAATATGCACGGTCCGGTACGTCCCAAACTCCTCAAGTATTGGAGAAACAAAGATGAATCCATAAGAATTTACAGGCCTTTACCCCATAGAATCTCAAAAGTCATATCTTATTCCGAACACATGAAATCAACCAAGTACTGCCTTTGTTCGATGGGTTATGAAGTGAGCATCCCGAGGATTGTTGAGGCAATATATTATGAGTGTGTTTCAGTTATCGTCATTGATAATTTTGCCCTTCCGTTTAGTGAAGTTCTTAACTGATTTAAATTGGTCAACTGCACAAGCACAGGTGCAATATCCTTAAGTGTGTACCAAATAGTGCTCTTTGGCTTCTCAAATTTCCAGCTGCAGCAGAAAAGAGGCTCCGTGCATGTAAGTATTTTCTTCCACTCGGTGCATTTCTCTGATCTTTCCTTGCGTGACTTGTTGGTTTATATGAATTCTTGCTAATTCAGCTTGCTTATACAGATGCTACTACACAAGGCCTGCAATGCAACCAGATCAAATTATCTTCACAGATGTTGCAATGAAACAAGAGCACATCAGGCGCAACTCCTTGGCTGATCTTTTCCTTGACACGTAAGAAGATTAGGAATTGACAATTGCCTCCCTTTTTAACACGTTAGTTTACCTTTTAAATAAAGTTCTCTCTCTTCTCAGCTCTGTCTCTCTTCGTTACAACCCTGCTCCCACCCCCAAACTCCCCCTCCTTCCTAACTGTGTTTGACCTAAAAGGACCATTTGGACCTAAAAATATTGTTGCCATTTCTGTATTTTTTTCTTTTTAACTAAACCATATTGTTATGTTCTCTTCGTATTCCAATTTTAGTTAATGTTTCTTTAAAACCAAATGTGTATTTTATAATAAGCATGGTTTTTCTCTAATCATTCTTATAATTAACTTTCAGAAGAAGAAGGATCACTTGATTACCTTCCATAGTGCAGTAGCCAAGACCCAGATTGACTTTTCGCTGCTAAGGAAGGGGGATAGGGTTTTATGTAAGGACTGTAAAGTTATTTCAAGCGAGAATCTTTCGACTCAACATAGGCTTCTGGTGATGGACTTGTTTTTGAAGAAGAGCAAGAAGAGAAGGGCTGGGGAGGGTCGACCTAGAATTTTGTGGGGTAGCTTGACGCCTGAAAGTGCGCTGGTGATAGATGAGAAAGTCGTGGGATTGGGGGTGTGGGACTGTAGGGGGAATTAGATGTTATATGGGATAAAGCCGCTAGCTGCATCATGGAGATGGCTAGAGAAGTATTAGGAGTTTCGAGGGGTCGGGCAGGACGTCGTAAGGGGGACTGGTGGTAGAATGAAGAAGTTAAGAAGAAAGTGGAGGTTAAGAATGGGGCATATATTAAGTTGATTGAGAGTATAGATGCAGAGGAAAAGAGGGGAAATAGGGAGGTCAACAAAGTTGCAAGAAAGGAGGCTAAGCTTGCAGTTACAGCGGCTAAGACTGCAGCATTTGAGAGCTTATATATGGGACTAGAGGAGAAAGGCGGGGAAAAGAGGTTGTTTAGTCTTGCTAAGGCTAGGGAGCGGAAGGGCTGGGACCTCGACCAAGTGAAATCGATTAAGGGGGAGGATCATAGAGTGTTGGTGGAGGATGCCCACATTAAGAAGAGATGGCAGGAGTATTTTCATAGGCTTTTGAACGAGGAAAGGGACAGAGACATTGAGTTAGAGGAGCTGGAGCACTCAGAGGAGAGACGTGATTTCAGTTATTGTAGATGCTTTATGGTCGAGGAGGTCAGAGAAGCTATTCATACAATGCGGAGGGGAAGGGCGACGGGGCCTGATGAGATTCTAGTAGATTTTTGGAAGTTTATAAGTAGGGCAGGTTTAAGGTGGTTAATTATTTTGTTTAACAACATTTTCAAGACGGGGAGAATGCCCGAGGCTTAGAGGTGGAGTACAATGATTCCGTTATACAAAAACAAGGGTAACATTCAGAGTTGAACCAACTACAGGGGTATCAAACTGTTGAGTCATACTATAAAGATTTAGGAGAGGGTGGTTGAGCGAAGATTGAGGAAAACTGTGTCTATTTTGGAGAATCAGTTTGGTTTTATACCTGGTCGCTCGATGACGGAGGCAATCCACCTGGTGAGGAGATTAGTAGAGCAGTATAGGGAAAGGAAGAGGGATTTGCACATGGTGTTGATTGACTTGGAGAAGGCGTATGACAAAGTCCCTAGGGAGGTTCTTTGGAGATGCCTAGAGGCAAAAGGGGGCCCGGTAGCGTACATCAGAGCTATTAAGGATATGTACGATGGAGGAAAGACTCGGGTGAGAACGGCGGGAGGGGACTCAGAATATTTTTCCATTGTGACAGGGTTGCATCAGGGTTTGACTCTTAGTCCGTTTCTGTTTGCGCTGGCGATGGGCGTGTTGACGCGAAGTATCCAAGGGGAGATACCGTGGTGTATGTTATTTACGAACGATATAGTGTTGATTGATGAGACACGAAGATGGTGAATAAAAATTGGAGGTTTGGAGGCAAACTCTGGAATCTAAGGGTTTCAGGTTGAGTAGGTGCAAGACGGAGTATATGGAATACAAGTTTAGTGACTTGATGTAAGAGGAAGATGTGGTCGTGAGGTTGGATTTCCAGGATGTTTATAAGAGGGATAGTTTTAAGTATCTTGGGTCTACGATTTAGGGGAATGACGAGATTGATGAGGATGTTATTAACCGTATTGGAGAAGGTTAAATGAAGTGGAGGCTCACCTCGGGAGTGTTGTGCGATAAGAAGATCCCACTTAAGCTTAATGGCAAATTCTACAAAGTGGAAATCCGTCTAGCTATGCTATATGGAGCAGAGTGTTGGTCAGTTAAGAACTCCCACATTCAAAAAATAAAGGTGGCAGAAATGAGAATGTTGTGTTAGATGTGTGGTCTTACTAGAGGGGATAGAGTTAGGAATGAGACAGTTCGAGATAAGGTGGGAGTGGCTTCCATGGAGGATAAAATGTAGGAAAGTTGAGATGGTTTGGACATGTAATAAGGAGGGGTACGGATGCCCCAGTCTGTAGGTGTGAGATGATAGTGTTGGAGGGTTTCAGGAGGAGGAGAGGTAGGCCAATGAAGTACTGGAAGGAAGTGATTAGACACGATATGGAGCAGCTGCAACTTACCGAGGACATGACCCTAGATAGGAAGCCGTGGAGGTTGCGGATAAGGGTAGAAGGCTAGGATGTGTGCGTGAGTTGTAGTAAATAGGTAGGAGCCACTAGTTAGTAGGGCCCAGGTGTCCCTGGTCTGTGAATGTTTGTTACTACTAGGGGGGTGTCGTATTCTGGATGCCCTATCGCTTATCTCTTATTTATTGCACCTATTTATCTTATTTAGTATTGCTCGAATTTATACTTTATTTTATTTTTATTTTAGTATGTCTTATTCCTTTTTATGTTATGTCATCCATTATGCTTCACTACGCTTTGGTTACTATTCACTACCTGGAGCCGGGGGTATATCGAAAACAACCTCTCTACTTCTTTGGAGGTAGCGGTATGGACTGCGTACATTTTACCCTCCCCAGACTCCACTTTGTGGGAATACACTGGGTTTGTTGTTGTTGTTGTTGTTGTTGATTCTTATAATTAACTTTTCAGGTAAAATTGCATTTGCAAACCCACCATCAAAATGTGGAAGCAGTTCTCTCAATGTATAAAGATATCATAGTAAAGGTACTCCTTTTGCCGACTTCTTCTGGAAAAGTTGCTTAACCTTAAACCGCAGAATAAAATGATTGGATATGGAATACTGTTGTAATTTACATAGCAAATGGAAGTCACAAATAAATTATTTCTTGGAAGTTTTTCTTGTGTTGTTGTCTGGGTTATTGTGTTCTGTATCCTTTATAGGTTGTAGTTGCTCTTTGATTCCATTGTGGTGTATTTGAATTTCTACTTGAAGTTTAGTTTTTCCTTTGTTTTGCTGTATGACGGGTCAAAGGAAACATTTTCCCGAGGCGGTAATGAGAACCTAAACTCAACTTTGACCCTTTTGGTTTCTGAACTTTGGAATTATACTTGTGCGCCTCTTTAATAAGATGAAAGCTTAAACAAGTGATTTGAATGTTCTTCGTGATTTTGGATATACCTTGAATAACGGTTTTATTTTGGAGTTTACATTTCTTATATCTGATACTTCTCCAGTCCTGTTTATATTGATTTAACGGATTGTTTCACTATAGAATAGATCTGGACTATTAGCTAAATGTCCTGAGTCTGAGGTTGCTCCTCTTTCTTGGCAACACCAATACGGTTGGTTGGAATTTGTCCTGAGCTCTTTAGAGCATTGCATTGGCAAAACAGCTATTTCATATTCTAGGTTGCCTTAAGATTTTAGCCGAAATAGTTGGTGATTGTTTACAAGAGCTTTTATGGGGGAACAACCAGGCAGTCATTTATAAATAAAAGGAGATGCAACACCTTTCACAGTGGAGGTTTTTTGAGGGATAAACAAGATGAGAAAGCATCTCACATTTGTATCTTCTTCACTTGCACTCTTATCTCTTTCATCTCAATGTGAAAAACAGAGAACTATTAGGAATGAGTAGATTGGCTTCTTATAAAAGAGTTCCAGTAGACCCTTGGCCTGAAATTTTGAACTTCAGATTCTTTTTGGTGTTGTTTTGGAATTCCTTATGAATAATTATATTGTTTGCATAATATATTTATTCAGATTGCTAAGTCAGACTCGGTTAGTGTCCTCTTTACTTGTATTAAAAGCGGTTTATTGATTGATTCTTATACTTTGCATTTTTATGCAGCCAAGCAATGCGGCTAGTGGACCTATTTTGCCCATGGATGCAATGAGATCACGTGATGATAATGATCCTAATGACATTCTTTGATTTCGTTGCATTTGTCTTGGATATTCAATTATGATGATGTAATTGTGTGGTTAGCGTGAATCTTAGAATATTGAAGGTTTTGTGTTTAAATTTGATTTTTGTAGTTTGAAGATTAATGTTGAAAATTTGGAATTTGAAGATGTTAATGTTGAAAATTTAATTTTGAAGTTTAATGTTCAACGTATTTTTGATATCCTTGTCAATTACAATGTTTAATTACTCTGTTGTATTAATGATATATGAATTGAACAAATATTGGATTGTAGGTTATGCCCAAAAGAACAATTAAATTTGAGTTAAAATTAGAAACTATAATTAGCTATTGAAAATTGGTGGGTCCTACTAAATTTAAAAAAAGAAGTAAAACAATTGCGGAGATTTTAACCCCTGCAAGTTTTAAATAAAAATTTATTATAAAAAGAATTAAATTTAGAATAACGAGGGTCAATAACCGCCGCAAATTAATTGTGGGGGTCGTAACCACCGCAAAATAACCACCGCAAATTAGTTATGGGGGTCGAAAAAAATTGCCGCAAATTGTTTGTGACGGCTCGTATTCTGGGGGGTTTGGGAACCGTTTTAATTTTGAAGTTTAATGTTCAATGTATTTTTGATATCCTTGTCAATTACAATGTTTAATTACTCTGTTGTATTAATGATATATGAATTGAACAAACATTGGATTATAGGTTATGCCTAAAGGAACAATTAAATTTGAGTTAAAATTAGAAACTTGTTATAAATGTATTTACATTATAGTGAATATCTATCAAGATCTACTTTGATATCTATTAGGATTTAAAGCATCCGTCTTTTACTCAGACTAGAAGTAAATTTCTCCTATAAATAGAAGGGTTTTGTTCATTGTATTTACAATCTTATGATCTCTCATCCCTCAAGAGAAGAAATAAGAATCACTCTCTCTATTCTCTCTATTCTTCTTCTTTATTCTTTCTTGTTTTATAACACGTTATCA
>NW_025879490.1:0-598 GCF_002878395.1 Capsicum annuum
TTAACACTGCTACTACTACTTGAATTTCAATGTAAATTCAAACATTATATATAAAGATTCTTCTTCTTCTTCTTCTTCTTATTATTATTATTTAATATTTAATTATATTTTATAATATTAAAAGAGATAAGTTATGAATAGTTAGAGTTCATCTAGGACTCTTTCAAGTTAATGATAATTTTTTTTATAAAATTTTATATTTTCAAATTAAATACCTCTAATTTTTTAAAAGGATGATGTATTTTAAAATTCAAATATTATATAGAGAGATTATTTTTATTCCTCTTCTTATTATTTAATATGTAAATATATTTTATAATATTGAAAGGGATAAGTTATAAATAGTTAGAGTCCATCTAGAACTCTTTCAATTTAGTCATAAATTTTTTTATAAAACCTAATATTTTCAAATTTAAATATCTCTAATTTCTTAATTCAAAAATTTTATTACAATAATTTTAATCTTTGTCCTAAAAATTGCCATGTGGCTTCTTAATAACTTGCCACGTGGCTTCTTGTCTTGTTTTTAGTTTTACTTTATATATATATATATATATATATATATATATATATAGAGAGAGAGAGAGAGAGAGAGAGG
>NW_025879490.1:698-2286 GCF_002878395.1 Capsicum annuum
TATATATATATATAGAGAGAGAGAGAGAGAGAGAGAGAGATTCATATTATTTTATTTCATTTTGATCAATAAATTTGAGAATTATTTTTGTTAAATTAATTAATTATCAAAAAATAATTTTTTTGCTTAAATTTATTGCTAATGTTAATTTAGTATTTCAAATAGATAAGAATAATTGTGAATCTATAAGACAAGTTTTAAGTACGTTTAAATATTCGTCTCAATTAAGAATGAGGCAAACACATATTTTTGAGACATTTTAAAATTCAAGGATGCAGTCATTCACCTTGATAAATATTTTTCTAAAATTATTTTTTACCAATTTATTTAATATAAATAATAGATAAAATTTTAGATATTAAAAATGAGCGAACCTAGACCCCCAACATAATTTATCAAAATAGTTCAAGTTAAGATAAGTCAATAAAAGCGACCGTGCTAGAAACACGGGACTCAAGGCGTGCCTCACATCTTTCCCTCGGTCAACCGAATTCCTTACCCGGTCTTTTATTTTTGCAGACCAACAAAGAGTCATTTCCTTTTGATTAGGAATTCAATAAGGTGACTTGGAACATCATAACTCAATTCCAAGTGGCGACTCTGTTAATAAACTAATCCCTATTCAATATCGTCACTTTAATTGGAAAAACCCTTCAATCTCGATCCTTTGAGCGAAAAAAAGGGGTGTGACATCCAGCAGTTCACCTTCACCAACCACTTTTTATGCGCCCTTCTCAGTATTGTATGTTTAATATGTTTGAGTCCCTTTAGATACCCCAAGAAGCCTATAGGAATTTTCTGCAATACCACACAAACTTGCCACAATTAAAAGAACTATAATTTCCAAATTTTAGTATTTTTTTCTTTCTAGGAGAAATCTTCCATCTCCAGAACATCATACATGCAACATATAGTAAAGGCATAATATATAAACTTATAAACATACACTTAAGCTTTGCCTCAACTAGTAAGTAGAGCACTCCAACTTTGAGGGGGGTTTGGGCCACAGGTGACAAAAGAGTTTTAAAATGAAGTGTAGGTGACACAAGTCTTAATTATTAGTTGGAGGTAACAATTACTTTATTATGTATAAAGAAAGTTGGGGAAGTTTTAAAATAACCCACAAGTTTTTAAATTTATACTTTGATCCCAATGTATACCTAAAATAACGGGAAATGAAGGGAAAAAGGGCGTCTTTCTTTCTCTTCTCATCCATTGTTGTTTTCTCTCTCTTAGTGATTTTTGTTGTTAATTGTTTCTGTTTCTGCTGCTTTATTCATCATCTTCTGCTTCATCATCTTCTTGTCGACCATTTGTTGTTGTTGTTGGTACAGAGCTACTGCTGCGATCTGACCAATTTCTTAGGTCAAATTTTGGTTACTACATCACTTTCCACTTTGGCATTACTTCATAGGTTACTTTGATAAGTAAAATTATGATTTTTATTCGTATTTATCATCTGGGTACACTTCTATTTTTCCAACAATAGATAGAACCCCGATTATTAATCCAGCACAAGTGCCCACAATTTAAACAGATCAATCATATGGTGCATCAGATGAGTAATCTGTTGCATCATACTATTTAT
>NW_025879491.1:0-1326 GCF_002878395.1 Capsicum annuum
TTTTTGCTTGAAGCCTTTTACTACAAGTCTTGACTTGTATTTGTCAATGGTACCATCCGCTTTCATTTTCCTTTTAAAGATCCATTTAGAACCTAAAGGTTTATTTCCTAGAGGAAGATTAACCAATTCCCACGTATGGTTGTTTAAGATTGAATCAATCTCACTATTGACTGTCTCTTTTCGAAAGGATGAGTCCGAAGACGACATCACTTCTTTAAATGTTTGAGGCCCATTTTCTAAGATAAATGTTACAAAATTTGATCCAAACGTAGTAGAAGTTCTTTGACGTGTACTACGTCTTGGATTCTCTTCATTATGCACATTCTCACTTGGTTCATCTCGAGGTTATTTAGATCCTCCACTAGACTGTTCATATCTAGTTTTATACGATTAAATGTTTTCAAAGAATTCAGCATTACCTAATTCAATTACCATATTTTTATTTATATCCGGATGTTCAAATTTATGAACCAAAAATCGACAAAATTTACTGCTTTTAGCATATCTTATGAACACACAGTCCACAGTCTTAGGTCCTATCTTAACCCTTTTAGGCATAGGAACTTGGACTTTTGCTAGACACCCCCACACTTTGAAATATTTCAAGCTGGATTTCCTTTCTTTCTATTTCTCATAAGGAATTAATTGTGTATTACTATAGGGAACTCTATTGAGTATACGGTTGGCTGTAAGGATAGCCTCCGCCCACAAGTTTTGCGGTAAACTGGAACTTATAAGTAAGACATTCATCATTTCCTTCAAAGTTTGGTTTTTCCTTTCCGCAATTTCATTAGATTGAGGTGAATATGGGATCGTAGTTTGATGGATAATTCCATTCTCTACACATACTTCGGCGAAAGGAGATTTATATTCTCCGCCCCTATCACTTCTTATCATTTTTATCTTTTTCTCTAACTGATTTTCTACTTCAGTTTTGTATTACCTAAACGCATCTATTGTTTCATCCTTACTATTTATCAAGTAGACATAACAATATCTAGTGCAATTGTCAATAAAAATTATGAAATATTTTTTCCCACCACGTGATGGTGTTGACTTCATATCACAAATGTTAGTGTGTACTAAGTCTAAAGAATTGGAATTCCTTTCAACGGACTTATAAGGATGCTTTGCATACTTTGATTCCACACACGTTTGACACTTTGATTTATTGCACTCAAAGTTTGGCAAAACCTCTAAGTTAATTAGTTTTCATAACATTTTATAATTAACATGGCCTAAACGTTCATGCCACAAATTATAAGACTCAATCAAGTAAGAAGAATTTGAACTTTTATTGATTTCAACATTCATCTTATAAAGGCC
>NW_025879491.1:1426-4681 GCF_002878395.1 Capsicum annuum
AGTGTGTACTAAGTCTAAAGAATTGGAATTCCTTTCAACGGACTTATAAGGATGCTTTGCATACTTTGATTCCACACACGTTTGACACTTTGATTTATTGCACTCAAAGTTTGGCAAAACCTCTAAGTTAATTAGTTTTCATAACATTTTATAATTAACATGGCCTAAACGTTCATGCCACAAATTATAAGACTCAATCAAGTAAGAAAAATTTGAACTTTTATTGATTTCAACATTCATCTTATAAAGGCCCTCGGTGAGATAGCCTTTTCCTACATACACTTCTCCTTTGCTAATTATAATTTTTCCAGAAATGGTTACACATTTGAATCCGTTCTTGTCTAGAAGTGAAATAGAAATTAAGTTCCTACGTAACTCCAGAACATAAAAGACATTATTAAGTGTCAAGACCTTTTCTGAAGTCATTTTCAAGCCCACTTTTCCTGTTCCTTCTACTTTAGCCATAGCGGAGGTAGCCATGTAGATTATTTCTTCTACTTGAATCAGAGCAAATGACAAAAACAACTCTTTGTTGGCACAAACATGGCGGGTGGCACCAGAATCCATCCACCATTCGCGAGGATTCCCCACCAAGTTGCATTCTGAGAACATAGCACACAGATCATCACTTTCTTTATTGGACTCAACTATATTAGCTTGGTCCTTTTTCTTTCCTTTCTTCGGGGCACGACAATCCATGAACTTGTGGCCAATCTTGCCACAATTGAAGCATTTTCCCTTGAATTTCTTCTTGGGTTGATTGTTTCCTTGTTCAACTTTCTTTTTTTTCTTAGAATTATTTTGGTCATCTTCTACAATATGTGCTCCATTAATTGTAGAATTCCCTTTTGACCTTCTCTCGGTAGCCTTATTATCCTCTTCAATACGCAGTCGGACAATAAGATCTTCGATAGTCATCTCCTTGCGTTTGTGCTTCAAGTAGTTTTTGAAGTCTTTCCACATAGGTGGTAGCTTCTCAATGATAGCTGCTACTTGAAATGCATCATTCATAATCAAACCTACAAAATAGTTTATGTGAGTACTAAGAACATTTTTAATTTGTTCAACTAAGGTATTTTTCAAAGATATACCTTCCGCTAGGAGATCGTGGATAATTATTTGCAATTCCTGCACTTGAGAGACAACCGACTTGCTATCTATCATTTTAAAGTCCAGAAACCTTGCAACAAAGAATTTCTTAATTTACACATCCTCTGTCTTGTATTTTTGTTCTAGTGCCCCTCACAATTTCTTCGATGTCTTAGTTCCACCGTAAATATTATAGAGGTCATCTTGGAGACCACTCAAGATATAATTCCTGCAAAGGAAGTTCGAGTGTTTCCAAGCCTCTACAATCATGAAATGCTCTTTGTCCGAGGTTCCCTCGGGCACCTCAGGAGTGTCCTCACTAGTGAACCTCTGAAGGCATAGAGTGGTGCGGTAAAAGAACATCTTTTGCTGCCATCGCTTAAAGTCAATGCCCGCAAATTTTTTGGGCTTCTTCACAGGTGCCAATGGTTGTGGAGCATTTGCTCAACTTGTTGAGGCAATACTAGTTTCCCCCACAGTCGTAGCCGCATCTTGCATTTGACTTTCGTTAGTCATTTTTCCTGTCACCACAAGACAATAAAATTTTGTATTTTAAGAATATTATTTATAAAGCTAAGCAACTTTAAACTCTTGTTCTTGTTTCTAGTTAACGATGAAGTTTTAATGACTTCCAATCATCAATCGAGAGATCTTTAACTTGTGATGAAGATTTAATGTCTTCGAATCACTAGTTAAATTCAAACGGAGTAGAAAGCTTAAAGCTTTAATCTCCAAAAACAAGCAATACAGATTCTGCAAAACATTATTTCTTAAGATTGTTATTTTATGGTGTTTCGGGTACAAGAATCTGTATTTTGGCACAATAACTTCAATACTAGTTCAAGTTTAAAACAAGAACACTATGAATTACAAAAACACCCTCAACACAAGATCAAAGTGATCTTTCTAAGAAGTGTGTTTTATTTTTTCAGAAATTAAGATGAAATAGAAATATAAAGCCAAGTCCCCTGACTTCACAGAGTGTCTTTAAGAAATAATTCCCCTCACTGTACCTGATACCAAACAGTATCTAAATGAGCACAAAATAGTCCAGAATCTTTGCAAAACGGTCCACACGATAAGACACCAAACGAAAACAACAAACACAAACTTAAACAAAAAAAAAAGATAGGTAACTTGACACAAAGAGAACACATAATGTAGCAACTAAAGAGTAAATTAAACTCTAAAACCTCTACAAAATACGTTAACAAGCACCAAGTTCTTACGGTGACCGTCAAGGGAATCAACTCACCTCAAGATCCACCGTTTCCAAGCAAAGAACAATATTGAATTTTCCAAGCCCTAAGCTACAATGGCTAGTCCAAGCCCTAACTAAGAACTACACTAAGATGGTCTACTCTCAAGAGAGAGGATTTTTAATATCTCATACTTTCATCATTAAACAACTAAAGAGAAAATACCTAATAAGAGACTATATATAGCCTAACTTATTACATAGTATAATGGACCAAAATACCCTTAATGAAAGGGGAGGTCATGGGTTGTTTCTTTAACATGTTCAATCCCCAAAATACCCTTAACGAAGGGTGCTTCTTCAATGCTCCAAAACCATGGGGTCACACTTCAAAACTTTTACTCTCAAATTGGTATCAAATGTCAGCCCCCACTCAATCTTTCACACACGGGTTTGTTTAATGGCATGCTCAAAATGGGTCCTCCATGCATGTTCTCGTATCCTCGAGGTGACCAAGTCTTGAGCCTCGATGTGTTGGCCTCTAAAGATGTCATCAAAAGATAAGATGACCATTTGTCCCGTATTATCCTCCCCTTTTTGAAAAGAATTCGACCTCGAATCTAAACCTTGCAAAACAGAAAAAAGGACAAACAAATACAAACTTCTCATGGCACGAGGGTTGGGGTTAGCACAACAAATCATCTCAACATGCCAAGGTTGCACATATTTGCAATATAACCAAGGATCCTTTGAATGAAATATTAAAAACTCAATGAAAAATGTACGAAGGATTTGGTTATGGGATTCACCAAGAGTGACACTTTGTTTGTCATGTAGACCAAGCAACAAGTTGGGTACACCAACATTACTTTTTCCATATTTGGCACCGGGGTCAAACGGGAAGAGTGGCCATAGACATGGGTCTAAAAAACACTCCCCTTTCCCGTGGTCTCCACCCAAATTAAATG
>NW_025879492.1:0-6088 GCF_002878395.1 Capsicum annuum
GAGAATTATTTATTACAAGTGCGGATAGAGTCTCAAGCACTAGAATTCATCCAATTTCGTTGTTGTGCCCAAAGCTTTGATTTCTATCATGGATTTATATGATTTTGCAAGTGGGTTTATACCCAAATTACAGTCTAGTATTCTCCAGTATTTTTCTTGAACCCGATGTGGTATATCTCTTTATTATGCATGACTATTGTTGAATTAAGTTCCTTAAGGTAGTGTCTGGCTTCGAGGGTTAGCTTGGGGCTACATATAGCCCTAAGCACCGTGTGACATCTCAGGATGGAAATTTTGGGGTGTTACAAAGCTTGGTATCAGAGCCTAAAGTTTAAGGAGTCCTAGGGAGTCTGACAAGCCGTGTTATGTAGAGTCTTGATCATCGGTGTGTAGTGCACCACATCTATGAGCAATAGTCTATGGATTATTTTAGAAAAGTCATTTCTTTCTTTCTAAAGTTTATCGTTCCTACAACTGTCTCTTTATCTGTGATTAACTCGTGCACTCTTATAATAGAAAATGCCTCATCGTCTAGCTCATAGAAATAATGAGCAACCCCAACCCGTTGATCCCTTGAATGATCATGTGTCTCATGCGGAATTTCGGGTAGCTTTTCAGGCACTAGCCCAGGCAGTTAACGCCAATGCTCAAGCTAACACCCAGGCTACTATTCTACCTCTGTAAGAGAATAATTTTGCTGCAGCTCAATTTCGTGACTTTATGCGGATGAATCCACCTGAGTTCTATCAGTCAAAGGTAGGTGAAGACCCACAGATGTACTTGGATAAAGTGAGAAAGATCACCCAGATTATGCATGAAACTGAGGAGGAGAGTGTTGAATTGGCTTCTTATCGAATGAAAGATGTTGCATATGATTGGGTGGAGATATGGAGGATGAGTAGAGGGGAGGATGCTGTTCCCATGACTTGATAGTTATTCTAGGATGTGTTCTTAGATAGATTCTTTCCTCTTGAGATGAGGAAAGCAAAGATAGAGGAATTCATAAATTTGAGACAAGGCTCTATGACTGTTAAGGAGTATTGTCTTAGATTCAATCAGTTATCCAAATATGCTCCTAGTATGATGGCTGACTCCAGGACCATCAAGAGTAAGTTCGTGACTGGTGTGTTGAGTTATGTTATGAAAGAGTGTAGATCTGCTATGCTTAATAGGGAGATAGACCTTTCTCGATTGATGATACATTCCCAACAAATTAAAGTCGATAAGGTGAAAAAGAGGGAGAGAGTAAGGGGGAATAAAATAGCTAGATCAGAGCGGTAGGATTCAGTCAATCCAGATTCCATGGAGGGAACTGCCCTTAATTTTAGGGATGTCCATTTATGCCCGCACCTTGCTCAGTTAGTGCTCCTGCACCTAGAAACAGGAAGGAGTAAGGGAATAGGCCTATCCCATCCAGGTCTCGGGAAATTTTAAGTAACAGATCTCGTCTTCCGTTATGTGCTAAGTGTGGTAGAGATTATTTTGGCGAGTGTTTTCTTAATCAAACGGGTTGCTTTGGTTGTGGAAAGTTGGTCCACCGACTTAGAGATTGTTTGTATGCTAGATAGGGGAGTCGAGATACTCATCCCCAGAGTTAGGATACCAGTGCCTCCGCTCCCGTAGTCCGCCTGGTTCCTTCTTAGGGCGCTTTTTCTAGTACTGCTGACGGTTCACACCATAATCACTTCTATGCTATACCACCTCGCTAGGAGCAGGAGGACTCTCCTAATGTTATCACTGGTATGCTCCATGTATTTCATTTTGATGTGTATGTATTGATGGACCCCGTTCAAGTTTCTTTTATGTGACACCTCTGGTTGCTATAAATTTTGAGATGGACCCTGAACGGATTCCTGAGCCTATTTTGGTTTCTACCCAGGTAGGAGAATCTGTTATTTCTAAGCGAGTATATAAGAAGTGTCCTGGCACTATCCTTCATTGAGTCATATGTGCTGATTTGACTGATCTAGATATGGTTAATTTTGACATTATTCTGGGTATGGATTGGCTTCACTCGTGCTATGTGTCTATAGATTGTCGTACCCGAGTGGTCAAGTTTTATTTTCCTTACGAGCCCGTTTTTGAGTGGTCTGGGAGTTCTATAACTCCGAAGAGCCATTTCATATCCTACCTCAAAGCTAAGAAGTTTATTTCCAAGGGTTGCATCTATCACCTAGTTTGAGTTAAAGACCTCAAATCTGAGACTTCGACTATTCAATCAGTTACCATTGTTAATAATTTTCCTGATATTTTCCCGAAAGATCTCCTAAGGGTCCCACCTGATAGAGAAATAAAATTCAGAATTGATCTCTTTTTCGGCACTCAGCCTATTTCCATTCCTCCGTATAGTATGGCTCCCACAGAACTTAAAGAGTTGAAGGAGCAACTCAAAGATCTCTTAGACAAAGGCTTTATCAGACCTAGTGTTTCTCCATGAGGTGCACCTGTTCTATTCGTGCATAAGAAAGATGGTACATTACGTATGTCTATTGACTACCGTCAACTCAACAAGGTAACTATCAAGAACAAGTACCCTCTTCCTTAAATTAATGACTTGTTTGATCAGTTACAAGGTGAGAGCTATTTCTAAAAAATAGACCTTAGATCTGGGTATCATCAGCTTAAAGTGAGAGAGTGTAATATTCCAAAAACCATCTTCCGAACTCGTTATGGTCACTTTGAGTTTCTTGTCATGTTCTTTGGGCTAACCAACGCTCCACCAGCTTTCATGGACCTCATGAATCAAGTGTTCAAGCAATATCTTGATATGTTTGTCATTGTATTCATAGACGATATTTTTGTATATTTCCGTAGTGAGGATGATTATGTCGACCATCTTAGAATTGTCTTACAAACTCTTAGAGATCGTCAATTATTCGCTAAATTTAGCAAGTGTGAATTTTGGATAAGGTCAGTTGCTTTTCTGGGTCACATTGTTTCCGCCGAAGGCATTAGAGTCGATCCCCAAAAGACAAAAGCTATAAAGAATTGGCCTAGACCTACTTCCCCATCTAACATTAGGAGTTTCTTGGATCTAGCTGGTTACTACTGTTATTTTGTTGAGGGCTTCTCTTTCCTTGTATCTCCCATGACCCAGTTGACCCAAAATAAAGTAAAGTTCCTATGGTCGGAACCTTGCGAGAAGAGTTTTCAGGAGTTAAAGACTCGACTCACTTCAACCCCAGTGTAAGCTTTACCCATTGGTACTGATGGTTTTGTAGTGTATTGTGATGCTTATAAGATTGGTTTGGGTTGTGTATTAATGCAGAGGGGTAAATTTATAGCTTATGCCTCTAGACAGTTGAAGCCTCATGAGAAGAATTACCCAACCCATGATCTTGAATTAGCAGCTGTAGTTTTTTCTTTAAAAATCTGGAGACATTATCTGTATAGTGTCCATGTTGATGTGTTTACTGATCACAAAAGCATGCAGTATGTGTTCAACTATAATGAGTTGAATCTTAGACAAAGAAGATGGTTAGAGTTGCTAAAAGACTACGACATGAGTGTGTTGTATCACCCGGACAAGCCAATATTATGGCAGATGCTCTTAGCAGGTTGTCTATGGGTAGTGTAGCTCATGTAGAGAATAATAAGAAAGAATTGGCTTATGATGTACATCATTTGGCTAGGTTGGGTGTTAGATTACTTGATTCCACTGAAGGGAGTATGTTAGTTCAGAGTAGTTCTGAGTACTCTTTGGTCTCGGAGGTAAAGAAGAAGCAAGACAGGGATCCTAGTTTTGTCAGACTGAAGGAGTCAGTTAAGGACCAAAAGGTAGAGGTTTTCTCCCGAGAGGGAGATGGTGTATTAAGATTACAGGGTTGATTGTGTGTTCCTGATGTTGATGATTTAAGGTGAAGAATTATGGATGAAGTGCATGGCGCGCAATATTCTGTTCATCCCGGTGCTACCAAGATGTACCGTGATTTGTAGGAAATCTATTGATGGAATGGTATGAAGAAAGATATAGCAGGATTTGTGGAAAAATATTCTACTTGTCAACAGGTTAAGGTAGAGCACCAAAGGCCTGGTGGTGTAATCCAAAAGTTTAGCATTCCTACTTGGAAGTGGGAAGAAGTGAATATGTATTTTGTAATTGGTTTGCCTCCTTCCCATCATTATCATAATTCGATTTGGATTGTTGTATACCGGTTGACTAAATCAGCTCATTTCTTGCCAGTGCATTCATCTTATACAAGTGCGGATTATGCTAGATTGTATATTCGAGAATACGTTAGACTTCATGAAGTTCCTTTGGCTATTATCTCTGATAGGGGTACTCAGTTTACTTTTTAGTTTTGGAGAGTTTTTCAGAAAGGTCTTGGTACCCAAGTTCGTCTAAGTTCTGCTTTCTATCCGTAAATAGATGGTCAGGCTGAGCGGACCATTCAGACTATAGAAGATATGTTGAGGGCATGTGTATTTGATTTTAAAGGTAGTGGGGATGAGCACTTGCCATTGATCGAATTTGTGTATAATAATAGTTTCCATGCTAGTATTCAGATGGCCTCGTTTGAAGCTTTGTATGGGAGAAGATGTAGATCACCTATAGGTTTGTTTGAAGTAGGAGAAATAGCTGTTATTGGGACTAATGCTATGTTCGAGGCTATGGAAAAAGTTAAGCTGATTCAAGAAAGATTGAAGACCCCTCATGTCGTCAGAAGTCGTATATGGATGTGAGAAGAAAAGATCTTGAGTTTAATGTTAATGATTTGGTGTACTTAAGGTTTCACCCATGAAAGGGGTGAAGAGATTTGGGAAGAAGGGAAAGCTTAGTCCCTGTTATGTTGGTCCGTACAGTATTCTGAGCTATGTTAGGAAAGTAGCATATGAGGTAGAGTTACCTGCGGAGTAGTCTAGCATTCATCCGGTAATTCATGTTTCCATGCTTAAGAAGCGTATTGGTGATTCTGTCATGGTTGATTCTTCCGAAAGCTTAGATATTCAGGATAGCCTTTTATTCGAGGAGATTCCGATTGAGATTTTGGATTTTCAGATCTGTAGGCTAAGGAATAAAGAAGTTTCTTTAGTTAAAGTGCTTTGGAAAAATCAATATGTTGAGAGTGATACTTGGGAAGCCGAAACTGACATGCGAGCCAAGTACCCTCAGCTCTTTTCTGTGAGTTCGGAGCGAGTAGAAGGTACCATTCTTTCTTAATTTCGCCCCTTCTTATTAAAGATTCACCTGTGTGTCTACTTCTATTATGAATTCGTGCATTTTGTATGGTATCCGAAGGCATAAAGTGAAGCAATCCTATTGAGTGATTCTTTCCAGCTATACATCCTCATTTTCTCTTGTTCTTGGCCTATTTGGCAACATTCGAGGACGAATGTTTCCAAGGGGGAGATATTGTAATACCCCGAGACTCTAACTAATAGTGAAACCATGAATCAAGCTCATGAGAAGTAAATTATAGTGCTTTGATGTTTTCTGATCAAGGGTGATGTGTATTAAGGCCTCAAAGATGTCCTAGCGATTAGGGGAATCAAAACATTTCTTACCAATTGAATTCTTGAGAAGGATTTTGGCATGGCCAACTTCAAATAAGCATATCTCTCGTTATACTACAAATTATTGATCTCATGACCTACCAATAGATAGATAATTCAATTAGATTTCAAACTATACCAATTTCACCCAAATACGGTATCGGAGCCAAAAGTTATGCCCATTTTACTCTAGCATGTCAGGCTGGAAAACTGAGTGACGACATTTGGTGATAAGCCATCACAAGTGTGATAACTTGTCAGCAATGTCATTAGCCTTAGGCAGATTTTCACCCCCAGTGATGACATTTGTGACAAGTCGTCACAAGTGTGATAACTTATCACCAATGTCATCAACCTTAAGCCGAAAGTCACAAAATCCAACATTTTGTGATGACTTGTCACAAGTTTGACGGTTTGTCATGAATGTCGTCAGCTATTTTTTTCAGCAATTAAGGGAAATTTTTGCAAGGATATTTTGGTATTTTCCCATCTTTTAGAGGCCTATATAAATATGAGAATCCCCATCCAAACCCTAATTTCTTCATTCTCTCTTTCAATTTTCCTAAGAATATATATTGGTGTTTCAATCAAGAAA
>NW_025879492.1:9088-12930 GCF_002878395.1 Capsicum annuum
ATATATATATATATATATATATATATGTATGTATGTATGTATATATCATATATGTATTATATTGTATATAGGAGAAAGAGACACAAATACCCCGAAACTGTCTTAAATGGAACAAAAATATTCTTCGTTAGTTTTTTTGCTCAAAAATACCCCTCTATTGGGTGGGAGGTAACCCACTTTTATGGTGTTCTTTTCTTTTGTTATTTTCCTTTGGTAGGTTTATAACTTATGGACTTATCCAAAATACGGTAAAATGGCTACATGCCTAAATTTCTAAGTAAGGGGACTGTGTGACTAACCCATCGGGGTCACAAGTCCCACACGGGCCAGGTAGCTTGAGCATTTAATTGAAAAGATGAATTTTTTAAGGATGAGAATGGAAAGTGGTGGACTTTGGCACATAATCATTATTTTGGGACCGTAAATTCAAGTTACGGGAATATAAGTAGTTGGGAACACATCAAAAGACAAAGTCCAAAATGCAGGAAAGTGGGCCAAAACTTTTGGCCCACATGCGCCCTGTATATGCAGGCTGCATACGGCATATGCACCATATAGTTGGCTGCATGTGGCAGGTGCATGAGGGTGTCATGGTAGACAACTTGTAGGCCCAAATTTTAACTAAAATTTTGGGCCTACCAACACATTTAAGACCTAAATCAGCCCTCCACCTATATTTAAACACTCTTAGCCTCATTTTAACTCATTCAAATCCTCAAAACCTCACTTTTCTCGTTAAATTCAAACTTCCCTCTTAAATTATAAACTAATCCAGCAATTAAAGGAAGGCTAAATAGAAACTTGTTTGAGGTACCAACTTGTCCCAATAGACAAAAAATAATTTTCAACTTTGGTTTTGCTCGATTTCTTCATTGTTCACTTCTGACTTATCATAAAAAAGATAACTTTCTCGGCTCCTAATGGTTATGTATTGATTGATTTATTGAATAAACAAGTTGATATGTGTATTCCCATGCAAAATACATAGAATCTATCATGTTTGTATGTAGGAGCCTTTAAGTAGCCTAAAATCTTAATGTAGGGCCTTGTTTTGAATTAAATTCTAAGGTTAGGCCCCAACCGAAAGTTGAACTTGAATAAGTAGAGTAATACCTAAGGTTGAGCTTGTAAGTTTTCTCTGAAAAACATGATTCTTGATATGTGTGCACATTGGACTTGTTGGTACTTTAAATAGGTTATAGGGGTGTGAAAATTGAGGATAAATTCAAACTTTAAATTTTGAGTTTTTCTTCAACTTTTGCTACCCTTCATTTCTGTTAAAAACTAATGGCTAGTTTTTTAGGTACACATGGCACCAAAAGTTTCTAAGAAGAATAAGGGTGATATAGTGAGGAGATGGGATGATTCCCCTGAGCCTAGTGGTTCGGCGGAGGAGTACCCAATTGCACGGCTTAGAGATGCTGCAAATAAGCTGACACGTGGAGTTACTAGAGGACATATGTGCTAGGACGCTGAGACTATTATACTGGGCACTATGGGATAACCTCTTCCTGAGCAGTCAAGATGTGGAAAATAGCCAGCATTTACTCAGCATAAGTCTCAGACCAAGGCTTCCCAGATTAATAAAGTTGTACATGCATATGTAGCGAAATCTAGGACGAAGTTAGCAAGGAGATCACCTCCACATTCTCCTCCACAGACTGATCATGATAATGAGGATTCAATATATTAAGAGACAGCCCCATAAGGTATATCTCAGGACCTCCAGTCTGAAGAGGGGTCCCAGGATTCATCCAAGACTGTGGCACAGAAGAAGTCATCAGTGATACCCTAGTTTAAGGAGGGTACCGCCACTTATGTACAGCAGTCAGATGTACCTCAGTCTAAGGAGGGTACCGAGAAGGCTTCCTATGGGGCACCAGTATAGTAGGGGCAGAGTCTCACACCCATACATACTTCTGAGGCACCTTTAGAGGAGGAAAATCTATGTGGAGGGGATGTAAATGATATATGATTAATATAGTCACATTTCGAAGGTTAGTAGGCCCAAGAGCCTTATTTATGAGGAGCGCAGTATTGATCTATCTAGGCTGATTCAAGTACCATACTTGCAAGCTTCCTTTAATCATTATGAGTTAGAGTGGATGACTAGACCACTTGGTTCTTATAGTCCAGCTATGGTACATGAGTTTCATTCATATGTAACGCCCAAAAATTTCTATCCCAAGACGTCACACGGTGCTTAGGGCTACACATAGCCCCAAGCTAACCCTCGGAGCCAGACACTACCTTAAGGTACTCAATTCAACAATAGTCATGCATAATAAAAAGATATACCACATCTGGTTTAAGAGAAATACTGGAGAATACTAGACTGTACAACCAAAATATATGGAATATTTATACACACCAACCCTTTAGTCTGACAAAGCCTCTATACATTAGAATTAAGGAGCTATTGCGACAAACCCCCAACTGACTCAACAGTACTGAAAACCATAACAACAAAATGATATCACAAAAATATAGACACGGTCCTCGAACCATGAGGACTCACCACTGAGGCAACGTAGTTGAGGCACTCGAATATCCCTAATGCGGCTGAGGCTAAGTACCTGAACCTACATTACGAGAAAATATAGCCCATACGAAAATATGTAGGTCAGCACTTTAGAATGTACTGAGTATGTGGGGGTGCATGCAACAATGCAAATATCATCATCAATTTCGTAAAAATATGCATATATACAATGATGGCTCACTTGGCTTGAGTTAGATTGAAACATACTTTTCATGATCTCATAGTAAATAAATCATATGATAAAAGACTCATAAATCATCATAAATAACTCAACTCTTCAACTCAAGACTTGGAGCGACTCAGTAATTCAAGAAACTCAACTCTTATGGATATGGGAGGTTCTTATAAACGACATAAACCATGTGATCTACATGGAGTCCAATAATTTACCCTTCTAAGGATAGGACCCCACATTGACGAGAGCGTCGTACTCTTGCCAGGGACTACAACCTAAATTTAGTGATCACAATCTTATACTCGAGCTCTAGCCCACAATGATTAATATCAATCCTATGGTGGCACATAGTTTCAGGGAAATACCACATTTTTCGCTCAGTGCTAAATAGTACTCCCAGGAACAAGCTCAGAACGCGTTAGGAAATCCACCACAAATATCACAAGGGTGTATCATAAAGACCAAATCAAATCTCTTTCTCATTTATCAAATCATAATAAATTTGTGCATTCCTAACTCGACTCAAATCAAATCAATCTTTCTCAATATCAAAATGTATCAATCATTAAATCATGACAACATCAATAACTTTGAGGAAATATCAAGACTCATTGTAACAACTCAATCTCATGAATCAATATACTCAATAATCCAGTTTGTCATAAGGAAGCTTAAAGCTTGACACATATATTGAAAGCACTTGAAATATCAACTCATGGTAGAAATATGAAATTCACAATATTAAATATCGAGTCATAACTTGGGAATAGCAAAATAATCATGTATAACAAAGCTTGAACAATTTATATTCTCATAATCTCGTGATAAAGTAATTTGGGTATAAACCCACTTGCAAAATCATATAAATCCATGATAGAAATCAAAGCTTTGGACACAAGAACGAAAGAATTGCTCTTGTTCAAAATCTCACATACCTTAATCTTTGAAATTGGATGAATTCTAGTGCTTGAGACTCTATTCGCATTTGTAATAAATGATTCTCGAAGCCCACACTATGAGGAACTTGATTCGTGAAGAAATCTTGAAGATTTATGGATGATTTTTTTGAAGATTAAATTTTCTTGATTGAAACACCAATATATATTCTTAGGAAAATTGAAAGAG
>NW_025879493.1:0-1758 GCF_002878395.1 Capsicum annuum
TGATCATAACTCCTTGTACATAATGATCTGGGTGATCTACTATATATCAAAGGAAAGCTCTGCGAGTCTTCTTTCCAATGAAATTGGTTTTATCCAATTTGTCTATCGGAGCAAAAAGTTATGGTTGATCTACTTTAGTCTATCAAAAGCAAATTTTTGGGTCAACTTCAAACGATCATAACTCTTTGTACACAATGATCTGGGTGATATACTATATATCAACGGAAAGATATGAGAGTCCTCTTTTTAATGAAATTAGTTTCATCCAATTTGGATATCGAAATAAAATGTTATGGTAGATCTACTTCAGACTATCAAAACAGTCCACCAAAGGACAGATTCGAGAATTTTTTGATTTTTAGGGGCATTTTGGTCATTCCCCCTCACCCAAAATCTGTTCAAACCCTATATTAAAGCCTATTAGAAGCATTATATGTTATATTTTATCAAATTTCCTCAAAAATAAAACTCTAAGCTCTTACATCCAACTTCAAGAACCTCCAAAGTTCACCATTAATTCTGCAAATTTATTCAAGATTCCAAGTTCCTTGTTCAAGAACTTCAAGAACCTCCAAAGTTTACCATTAATTCTGCAAATTTATTCAAGATTCCAAGTTCCTAGTTCAAGAACACCAAGAACCATCATTCAAAGGCACGATTAACATCTCAAAAATGGTATCGATCTAAAGTTCATCATTTAAGGTATGTGGGACTTTTCAACAAGAACTCTCTTTCGTTCTTGTGCCCAAAAGTAATTTTCTTTACAAAGGCTGGATTTTTATTTGATTTTTACGAGTTTGAAGCATGAACCCATATCTTATGATGATTATTATGAAATCTTGATGTTTATGATTTTGAAAGATGAATTTACATGTGTGGAGATATAAAGCATGAATCTTGAACGATATTTATCATGATTTTAATATTTAGGTCATGAATCCCCATTGGTAATTGTGTTTTTTTTAGAAAGTGTGTGTTATAAACACGTTGATGTTGAATATTTGAGATATTTTGAATGATTTGACCTTTTGATTTTAATGGAGTTGTTTTGAACTCGAGTGTGAAAGAAATCTACAACGTGATTGATTTTGATAGATGGGAAGCATGATGACTCCCGATGTATATTTATATATTAATGAAATTGGTTTGTTGTGTATTGTCTTTCAAATGATCTGAGCTAAGTCCAGGAGAAATCTTTAGCACCGAGTGGAAGGTATAAAGCAACCTTACTTTCGTAGAACTACGTGCCCCCATAGGAGTGAGCCTGAGGTTGATTTATATAGTGATCACTAGTTTGTGTGGATTTGATATCGATAGTCCTACTCCGATGGAAAGGATAGGACAGCTCTCCCCAACATGGGTTGTACGTTGGAATCCATGTAGCTCACATGGTTTATGTCGGTTATAGGATCTCCCAGTGTCTCCCAGTGTGTGTGTGTTTCCTTATGTTATGGTGAATGGTGAAGTGATTTGAAAGTGGAATTGTGAAAGTTATTCCTTTGAAAGATTTAAATGATATTTACATTATGAGAATTGATATTCTTGATGAACTGAAAGTGATTGACAAATTATATGATGACTCACATGTGTTATTGTACTTATTTCATCTTCTCATGATTATGATAATTTTCTTCGAGCTATGTGAGTCTTTCATACATCCTGCATATTTCTTATAAATATTTATGATGATGATTTTTATAAAACTATATACACCCCTATATACTCAGTTCCTTTCAATGGTACTGACCCACATCTTTG
>NW_025879494.1:0-1155 GCF_002878395.1 Capsicum annuum
GCTAATAATGTTGTTGGCACATACCATCTAAATGTATGTCGATGAAGTCTGAGTAATCGACATCACTCACTCAATTAGTTTGTCCAAACAAATTAAGTGTGGGGTGGTGCCATCACTATTTTCTTTTTCGATTATAGTGAATTTTACGAAATGAGACTAACATGACCCTATTATGATCTCAGGTACCATGGCTCCGAAAGGACGATAGGGAAAGGAGAAAGCATCTACCTCACAAAAAGGTCAAAAAAGGTCAAGAAAAGACCAGGTTGATTCCTCCTCTCTTTAAGTGCCTCGACGCACTTTTGGGATCAAATGGGTTCTGGAGGAGGAAGGGAAGGAATGGTATAGAAACAATAAAGTGAAGAAATATGTACATGTGGAGTTGATGCAGAAGGAAAGTTTAGCAAAGAACTTCCCTCATATTTTGGCAAAGATTATGGCACTAAATCTTGACTTTATCTTCTGAGACATGGGCAAATGTAATCTTGATTTGACTCAAGAGTTTTATGCCAACTGGTCCCCAAGGACTACGGGAAATGAAGTAAAGATTTGGGGGCAAGTCTTGCAATTGAACGCTGATTTCTTCAACTCTTTCCTGGGTACTCCAAGTATGGATCAATCACCACTCAAGGAGATCTACAACAGACCTCCCTACAGATCCATCAGACATATGTTATGTGGATCAAGGTCCATGACCCGGTGGACTCGTCATAAAGATAATGGTCGTCACAATACTTACCCATTTGCCTGTTTGAACAGAGAAGCTTGCATATGGTTAAGAATAGTCAATTCCTGCTTGATTCCTAGGACACAATACACTAATGTCATGCATGATTGAGTCTGCTTGGTATATGCTCTAATGAAGAATGTTCCTATCAACATTGGTGCAGTTATACGAACGTCGATGCGAAAAGCAAGGGTGCACAAAAGGTCCCATTTTAGTTTCGTTAATTTGTTGACTACAATTTTAAGGAAAGAGCACATTGAGGAGGAGCCAGCAGACCATAAGTTGCCACATAACCCGAAGAGGGTAGATCTCACGAAAATCAAAGATCCAAAAACTGGTCAAGGCATCAACCTTACCACTGCTGAGAGACATGCTCGAGACGAGAGTTTTTTTTGCCATCTGTATGGCATGACTAGGTTCAATATGAT
>NW_025879495.1:0-723 GCF_002878395.1 Capsicum annuum
TTTAATTTTAAAATTTTTTAGCTTGGAGCTTCGTAATAATTAAATATCCAAACAAAAAAAAATTGTACTATAGCTGTGAAATTGTAATGTAAATTTGCTAAATGCTTGCTCTATGAATTTTATAGATTTGTATTCCCCTACATGTTCATTAGTTGTAGCAATAATGAACAACTAAGAAACAGTACACCAATTGTGCATTAATTTAACATTGGGTTGCAGATTGTAATGTAATAATTTAGGTTTATACATTTGGGTCGTTTTTGGTAATGTAATATATAGTTGTCTATATTTTGTAATGTAACATTATTGGAGGTATTTTTATGTATCCTTATTTACTTTATTAAGGAGATTGGAAACTTAACTCGTGGTATTCAGTCCTATTTCTAATAATAGGGGAAAGGACAGAAATGACACTTCAAATTAAACTATTTCTATGAAAATGACCATGGAATTTAAATTCTACTTTCTAGCCATTTCAATTTACTGGCTTTTTATATACCGTTTCTACACACCTTTTATACAGTTTCTATACAAATCTTATACATATAAACATTCTATACGAAAATTAAACTTTTCTGATACACAATTTATACAATAACTGTACATTTTTTTTTTACACATTTTATACAACAATTATATAATTTTCATACACTTTCTATATATTTTTTATATATATTTTATACATATACATATTTGATAGAATTATACAATTTCTATACATAT
>NW_025879495.1:823-1906 GCF_002878395.1 Capsicum annuum
AATTTTCATACACTTTCTATATATTTTTTATATATGTTTTATACATATACATATTTGATAGAATTATACAATTTCTATACATATATCTTATATAGTTACATATTCTATTTAACAATTATATTATTTTTATATAATTTAATTAAATAATAAAAAAATAGAATATTTGATCAATTATAAAATTTATAATAAAAAAAAATTGAAATATTTTTAAAAGGGCTAAATTGCCCAAGTTGAATACTATATCAATATTGTATATAGACTGTATCAATATTGTATATGGACTGTATATGGACTACGTAGGCCAAAATGACCTGAATTAGAAAATGGCTATAAACGAAAATAGTATATCCGACTGGTCACCTTTTGAAAAGTTTTTAAACTTGGGTTGTTTGATTTAAAAAGTGTTATGGAGTGTCTTTTTTCCTTAAGGGAAAATGACATGGGCTGGCCATTTTAGAAAAAAATGACCCACAATTTGAAAAGGTGGACAACTGTAGCCAGTCGGCCAAATTTAATTCCCTTTTTTAGCCATTTGGCCCAATCGGACACATGCAGTCTCTATACTCAATTGATACACTTTTATACCACATTGATACACTTTTATACTATGTTGATACACTTTTTAAAAAAAAGAGAAAGGAAATTCTATGCAAGCACATGCAGTCCCTATATCCAATTGATACTCTTTTATACCACATTAATATACTTTTATACTACATTGATACTACAAATGGTATCAGAGCCCAGTTATTTAAAAAATACAGTAATAGCATACATGTTTGAATTTAGATTGGATTGATTAATTATGAGAAGATCATTTAAAAACAGAGAAGCTTTTAGAAAAATTAAAGAATCTTTAATTAGTAATTATTCAGAATATATAAGTCTAAATAAAATAAAAGAAAACTCACAAAGATTAGCTTACATAATTACCTTAATATCTAGTATTGAAGCAAAATTAATAATCCATTTGAAATCTAGAAGAATGAGACACATACCACCTAATTATGATAAAATCAGATTTAGATATCCACCAAAATATTATAAATATGGTTTAAATGAATAAAGTACAAAAATACAAAG
>NW_025879496.1:0-3263 GCF_002878395.1 Capsicum annuum
TTTATCATAGTCAATTTTAATATTATAAATTGAAGGAAAAAATATGAAAAGACGATTTTGTCTATTATAGAGTCTTTTAATGAAGGGCAAAAAGTTTAACTCACTTTTCTAAGGGTCTTCACACCTTTAATATATTATAGATATATTTTTAAAAATTTTAATTTTAAAATAAAAATAATTATTTATAAGATAATATTACATGTACAATTATTTGCTAATCAAGTCTTAAATTCACGAACAAAATAATGCTAATTAATTTTGGCTTCAACTAAAAATTTGATTGTCGGATTCAGTCTGAATCATTTTTATTCAGTGCAACTATCTCGAGGGTTTGGGCCATAGGTGACAAAAGAGTTTTCAAATAAGGTGTAGCTGACACAAGTCTTAATTATTAGTTGGAGATGACAATTACATTATTATGGATTAAGAAAGTTGAGGAAGTTTGAAAATAATCCACAAGTTTTTAAATTTACACTTTGATCCCAATGTATACCTAAAATAATGGGAAATGGAGGGGGAAAAGGTGTCTTTCTCTCTCTTCTCATCCATTGTTGTTTTCTCTCTCTTAGTGATTTTTTTTGTTAATTGTTTCTATTTCTGCTGCTTTATTCATCATCTTCTGCTTCATTATCATCTTCATCTTCTTCTTGTCGACCATTTGTTGTTATTATTATTGTTGTTGTTGGTACAGCTCCACTGCTGTGATCTGACCAATTTCTTAGGTCAAATTTTGTTTACTACATTACTTTCCACTTCGGCATTACTTCATAGGTAACTTTGGTAAGTAAAATTATGATTTTTATTTTGTATTTTTCATCTAGATACACTTTTATTTTTCCAACAATGGATAGAAACCTGATTATGAGTCCAGCATAAGTGCCCACAATTTAAACAGATCAATCATCTGGTGCATTAGATAAGTAACCTGTTGCATCAGAAGATTTATCTGTTCCATCAGACTGTTTATCTATTGCATCATCGTATTATTTATTACATCAAACGTATTATCTGTTGTGTCAGGATGTTTATCTGTTGCACCAGACTAATTATCTGTTGCATTAGAATATTTATCTGTTGCACCAGACTAATTATCTGTTGCAATGAATGATTAATCTGTTTGAAACAACACAAATCAACCCCTGTCACAAACCCAACAGATAACCAATATGTTTTCAACACTTGCTATTGCTACTGGATTCGAAATTATTCCATACGTCCAATTACCCATTTCAAATTTCCTAATTCGATTTCTCATTTTACTTATCTTTTTCATTAATCAAGAAACTATTAAAAAAATCTATGTTTTACCCTTTGCATTAATAACTTTTTCTTCAAATTAAAATGGAAATATCATTTAATAAGGGGACTATACGTCGACCGACGTTAAAAGCTTTCTTCTCTTATGAAATTTTGATTGAATAGTAAACAATGGTTATATCAAACACGTCTAATGTCCCACCAATTGATCAGTGGGTTATGGTAAACTAGACATGTTATTAATTATTTTTTTTAATCAATGTGACATCTCAATTTGGGATGGATAATTTGAGACGAAGGGAGTACGAATTAAAACATCAGAGCCAAGCAAAGCAACAAACTAGTCATCTGTTGAAACAAACTATTTACCTGTTACATCAACTTTTTATCTGTTGCAACATGCGTAATCTGTTTTGAACAACACATCAACCCCTGTTATAAACCTAACAGATAAATCTTGTTATTGCTACTGGATTCTAAATTATTCCTTTTTACGTTGAATCGTCAACATGTTTGTTGTAAAGATAATAGACAGAATGAAAATTAAATATGGATTAAAACGTCAAAGATCAAACATAATTTATTTATTAAATAAAAATACATATAATAGACTAAAAGAAAAATAATAGTCTAATTATTATTATTATTATCAGCATCATCATTGCCAGTCGGTCAATCTTCAACCAAAAGTAGCAAGGCTTTCCTCAGCCTGCGTATCTCGTGAAGCATTCTTGATCTAACTCCTCCCAGTTCCCATTGTACATCACGAACTTGATTCCAAAGTTCATTCACAACGCCTTGCAGAAAAGAAACGTCCCACACTAGGTCAGCCGTAATCTTATCTTCTAGAGTGTAATATGAAAGATAAGATGCAATAAATAAATAAAGTGTATTTGAATGAACGATTGAGTAAGGAGGGACCTATTTATAGAGGATTGAATTTGAATGAGAGGCAAAAAGGCGCGACTATTCACCTCCATACATTAATTACATTTTTGACTAAATTAAGAAAATAAATATTGTGATATAAGTCATGACTTTTCAGATTATTATTATTAATTAGTTCTTTTGAAGAACCATTTTTATTGAGTTGTGGCAACAGATTCTATGTCTGTTGCATCAGATAACACATCTGTGATAATAGATATATTATCAATTGCAACAAATATAGAATATGTTGCATCAGATAACATAACCGTTGCAATATATAATCTAACTGTTCACCTCCATTTATTAATTATATTTTTATTAATGTTAAAAGTAATGAATTAATTAAATTAAGAAATATTGTGATAAGTCATGACTTTTCAAATTATTATTATTAATTAGTTCTTTCCAAGAACCGCTTTTATTGAGTTGTGACTCGATATAGGTTGCATCAGATAAATCATCTGTGACAACAGATACATCATCTGTTGCAACCGTAGTGAACCTGTTGCATCAGATAATTTCATTGTGGTAACATATAATCTATTTTTTTAAAAAAAAAAAACTATCATCATATCATTAATCCAAATTTGCTTACTTTTTTATTTTATAAATAAAAAAATACCTTTTCAAATTCCTTAATAAAATAATAACCATTTTATTATAAAATAAATAATTTAAAAAATAAATTCAAAAACAAAAATGGTGAAAAGTCACGATCAATTATTAAAATTGTGATTATAAATTGTGTATATAATTTATTTTCTTATTATTTATTTACGCAACACTTTTCATATTGAATAATCGAAACGGAAAGTCATGTCTTTTTCTTTTCACCCTCTCAATAACAATAACCCTTTTTTATTAATAACCACCAAGTGCAACATATGATCAATCTGTCGTAGCAGATTAACCTCTAACTGTTGACACAAATTGCTGCTCAATCCCTACCACCAACTGTCGACATGTTGAGAACAAGGAATAAACAGAATGATTATTATTAAATACTAAATAAGAATTAAAAATTTAAAGTCGATAACAAAATGAAATGAATGTTCATAGATTTTTGAATCTCTTGG
>NW_025879496.1:3363-7061 GCF_002878395.1 Capsicum annuum
CATATGATCAATCTGTCGTAGCAGATTAACCTCTAACTGTTGACACAAATTGCTGCTCAATCCCTACCACCAACTGTCGACATGTTGAGAACAAGGAATAAACAGAATGATTATTATTAAATACTAAATAAGAATTAAAAATTTAAAGTCGATAACAAAATGAAATGAATGTTCATAGATTTTTGAATCTCTTGGGTAGATTTGATATACAAAAGGAGGAAAATAATCGCTAAAATAAAAAAACATTACCTAATTATTATTACTACTATTATTATTGTCAATCAGATATTTTTCATCCGGCAGCCTTACTCCGAAGTTAGCCAAATCTCTCTAGAGTTCATCAAACTGCCTTTGAAGTTCACGCAAGGACTCGATGTGAATATTCTTGTACGAATCTGGATCATCCATATTTGTAAGGAGGAACCTATTTATAAATTATTGTATCTCGAAAAGAAAAGAAAATTGCTTTAAAATAAATCTAACAGATGGGTAATCTATTGCAAAAGATATTCTTTCTGTTAGATAGCTTACAACATACTAGCAATATTTTTCAACAGATGTATATATTGTTTGATTTCTACAATAGGTTGATCAACTGTCATAACAGATGTCTCCAATTGTTTGATAATATAAACAGATGTGTCATCTGTTGCAACAAGCTAGTCATCTGTTTATTCAATTTAAGCCATAGATGGGCTAGGAAGAATAAGGTGCATGCAGATGAATCCACTATCATAAGTGTGGGAGTTAAGTATGTATTACTGATAAGGTTACCAGAACAACACACACAAAGTACAATGTTTTTGTGAATGCAGTTTTTAATCGATTAGGCATTGATCATTCAAACAAGATCCTGCATTGTATCATTAAGTTTGATGGGTTCGAAATTGATAAGGCTAACGACCTCATGAAGATGGGGCAGATACCCTGTTACGAATTACTGACGGTTGGTGCTCATGTTTATGCGTGTCAAGTTTTGAGAAGGAATCAATATTTGTCATCACTACAGAGAACCAATAGCGATTGGACTTAAATTTAAGTGTTCATTGGACCTTTAGAGGGCCCTCAAAGCCTCACACTGCATCAAACAAGAATGAAAAACCAATATAGTTATTGCCCTGGCCAAAATTTATATGGTTGGGTTGCTCGCTCTGGGTGATGATTATATTCCAGAAGGAGCGGTAGGAGAATGCTTTTGAGGGAAAATAGGTGGTTGATGGAAGACTATATCATCAGAGAGCTAATTGATGAAGAGACATAGGGTAGAAAGTAACTTCTAACGAATATGGCCGATAGAACTATCTTAACAGATGCAAAATCTGAATCAAGTGCAAATATGAAAGTGTATCCGGTAATGTAATTTCATTTGTTGTGTCTCTTAAAGAAAAACAATGCATCTGAACACTTTGCTAGGAAGCTGCATGGTCGGGATTATCACCTAGGTATAAAATAGGAGAAGACCAACAAAGCAGCCTCACGGGCATCGAGGTTAGAAATGATGTTCAGCAAGTCTAGAAAACTTACGCTAACAACAACTGAAGTTAAAATAAGGAAACTAAGCAAAGACAGCAATTTTTGAATTTTAAATTTTATCCCCTGCCTTCTTATTTGTGCTTTCGATCAGGTCCACTGCCGTTGACCTGATCAGAACCATAAACGAGATTGAAAGGCAAATAGAGTATAATAACTTCTTTAGCAATATGGATTAATTGATTGTGTTTTCTTGCCTTAACATGCTTTCAACATTCCTTGGAGAAAATCAGATGCTTGTTGTAGTATGTGAATCCCGATAATTTTCAAGCTTGCCTTCAGCTTTTTGATTCTGTATTCAAGATGGTGATTGTTGTCTTCAAAGTTGGTAAGGAGTTCCTCGTATCTTGTGAGCTCGATCAGGAACACTACCTTCAAAGTTGTGGCATTCTAGAAGCCCTTCAGAACACTTTCTTTAGAATCCTTAAAGGATACATGGAGGGTCGATGTATTTGTTTTAGGTCAAAATGTGTTAATGCACGTTGAAGACGTGGTCCCAACAGTTGAACAACACACTTTTATCGAGTGTTGCTCCATGCATCTTGCTCAACCAATTTGATAAATTAGTAAGCATGGAGTTACGTAGCATGTGATTTAAATCGGCTCTACCAAGCCTATCAAATGTTACGTAACTCCGAGCTCATTACCCTATCAAAATAATATGCCCGAGTTAGTGCACAAATTAAAAAAGCCCAATCTGTCAACCTTTCTGGTGATCACTCTTCTCCAATATAGATGACAAGATATCTGCTATGCAAAAGTCTACACCATCGCCAGACATGCTTGTCTGGGAGCAATTCTTCAGAAGACATCAACAAATATCTTCAGAAGAATTGCTCCCAGGCAAACATGTCTGGCGACAGTGTAGACTTTTGTATAGCAGATATATTATCATCTATATTAGAGAAGAGCATCAACAGAAAGGATGAGAGATTGAGCTCGTTCGATTTGTGCAGTAACTCAATCATATTTTTTTATAGAGTAATGAGCTTAGAGTTACGTAACGTTTGATAGGCTTGGTAGAGCCGATTTAGATCACACGCTACGTAACTCCGTGCTTACTAATTTATCAAATTGGTTAAGCAATATACACAGAACAACGCTCGATAAAAGTGTGTTGTTCAACTGTTGAGGCCACATCTTCAATGTACATCAACACATTTTGAGCTTAAACAAACACAGAGACCCTCCATATATCCTTTAAGGCTTTTGAAGAAAGTGTTCTGAAGGGCTTCTAGAATGCCATAACTTTGAAGGTAGTGCTCCTGATCGAGCTCACATGAGACGACGAAATCCTTACCAACTTCGAAGACGGAAACGACCAGCTTGAATACAGAATCAACAAGCTGGAGGCAAGCTTGAAAATTATCTGGATTCACATGCTATAGCAAACATCTGATCTTCTCCAAGGAATTTTGAAAGCATGTCAAGGCAAGAAAACACAATCAATTATAACCATATTGCTAAGGAAACAAGGATACTCTATTTGTCTTTCAATCTCGTTTGTGGTTCTGATCAGGTCAACGACAGTGGACCTGATCAAAAACACAAACAAGAAAGCATGGGATGAAATTTAAAATTTAAAAATTTACCGCCTTCGGTTAGATTACTTATTCTAACTACAGTTGCTATTGGCATAAGTTTTCTAGACTTGCTATACATCATTTCAACCCTCGATGCCCATGAGGCTTCTTCATTGGTCTTCTCTTATTTTTAATCTAGGTGATAATCCTGACCACGAAGCTTCCTAGCAAAGTGTTTAGATGCATTATTTTTTTTAAGAGACACAACAGATGAAATTACATTATCGGATACACTTTTATATTTACACTTAATTCAGATCTCGCATCTGTTAAGATAATTCCACCGGCTAGATTCGTTAGAAGTTGTATCTACCCTATGTCTCTTCTTCAATTAGCTATCAGATTATATAGTCTTCCATCAACCACTCATTTTTCTTCGAAAGTATTCTCCTACCACACATTGTGTCATATAATCATCACTCCGAGCGAGCAACCCAACCATATAAATTTTGGCCAGGGCAATAACTATACTGGTTTTCTGTTCTTACTAGATACAGTGCTAAGCTTCAAAGGCCCTCAAAGGGTCCAATGCATCCTAAAAGTTAGTCCAATCTCTATTGAATCTCTTTACAATGAAATAAAAAC
>NW_025879497.1:0-3357 GCF_002878395.1 Capsicum annuum
GAATTGAAATAGGTTGAGTATCCAGAAGAAGGTCTATGCCGAAGTCTATTTGCCTTTTGCGAGGAATGCCTGGAAGATCTTCGGGAAAGACATCTGAGTGTTCATTAATAACAAAAACTGTTTCGAGGCTGGGAGATTCAGAACTGAAATCTTTAACATGCACGAGATGATACACACACCCCTTAGAAATCATTTTCCTTTCCTGAAGGTAGGAAATAAGTTGACCCCTGAACGCTGAAATATTACCCTTCTACTCTAGGACGAGCTCATTCGGGAACTGAAACTGAACTATCCTGTTTTTGTAGTCGATTGTGGCATAGTAGGAATAAAGCCGATCTATGCCGAGAATGACATCAAAATCAATCATCTCTAACTCCACTAAATCTGCTGACATGGATTTCTAAGATATCATAACCACGCAGTTCCTGTATACCGCCGGGCTATGATGGTTTTACCCACTGGGGTAAAGACTGTTAAGGGCTCTGCTAGGACTTTGGGACTGATTCTAAAATCGCCTGCTAATCAAGATGGAGGGTTAATCCGAGTGAAGTCCCGAACCCTAGCTTGTTTGGGATTGGCCGGAATGACTGGTGACCGTTCATTCTGTGCAGCCATGGACTGAGCAGGTGTGGTAAATATGGCTCTAAACTCTGCATGGGAAACATGTTCGCCCAAAGGATCTTTGAGCTGAGGAGATGGATGGTTTCTTCTCTTTGGGGCCATGGTCTAGAATAAGAGAAGAATGGATTAGACTGAGAGTTTGACTTGTGATTATGCTCACTAGCATGACATGAATAATGAAGAAAGGGGACTATTCTTAAAACATCTTACATACTCCCGCACATAAATATGTCGCGCAACACACTCATGTCAAGACTACTAGATGCAGCTTTCAGGCTTCCTAGGACTCTATTGAATCTTAGGCTCTTATACCAAGTTTGTAACACCCCAATTTGCTAAACCAGAATGCTGCACGGTGCTCATGACCCCGAGGGACCACAAGCTAACCCATGACTGATATCTGTACCTGTATACTGCAAATCATGATATAATAATGCGGAATACATAGAACTGTAAGGCCATAAGGTTCAACTGAATACAATCATGTGGGTTAAAATACCCAAAACAACTCAATCTGAACATAAATCTGAAAGCCTCTAAACTATCTGAATAAGGATTTAAAGGAACATGTCTCCAACTAACTCCGTAAAACTAAACTGAAGAAATAAATAAATGAATCAAATCATATTGTCCTCGAATCAATGAGGACTCACTGTGTCTCTGTGACTAGAATGCTACCACTACGCTGGGCTGGAGCTTGTTTCTCGGAACCTATGGTGTAACATGAAAAGAAAGCACCATAGCACAAATGTGTCAGTACAACTGGAGTAATGAGTATACAAGGAAGGTAGGCTGAACATAAAGGGTTTCATTCATGAACAACACTGACTGACAAATATGAACGTGGGAGTGCAAACACACATATATAGAAACTAGGACCGTGAATACGTGATAGCATAACCTATAAGCTAATACATGGTTTACTAATAACTGTCACGACTGATACTAAAACTGATAACATGGACGACTGTATCTGATAGTCCTGTATATACTTAAATCTAAAGAACGCCCTGAGTTCTTTTATTAAGACTGATACTGAAACTGTGGGAAGTAGCGTTTAACTGAAATGCCCCATGTATGCCATTATGGCTAAGCTTGGGTCCAATCTCTTCCCCGACTGGAAGGGTATCAATACATGCCATGGGCAAGGACAGCCTGTAAGTGACCCTTATCTGGCGGGTACTCAATGAGAATGGCAGGACCCCTAAACTGATGGGTTAAGCCACCTCATTAACCCTAATCTGATGGGTTACGATGTCTTAACCTATGCTGGCTACATAGTTCTGGAACACAAGGATGCTACTAAGAATCACACCCTGAACTGGCGGGTGAGTTCCCATCCTTGGGTTCACTCGGTGCTAACCTCTACTCCCATCTGGAGGGACTGGACATAAATAACTGACTGTGTATGACTTAATCTTACTGAATTCTGTTGACTGGCAGAATGTTACTGATATCTAACAACTGACTAATATCATGAGGTTTTCCTGTGTCACATGACTGACTGAAGTCTATGGAATCATAGCTTGAGTTCGGATATCGTGAAACATGACATGGATCAAGGCACACAGCTAGAGTTTTCGTGTACAAGTATCCCCAGGACTCGATGGAAGGAAAATGACACGCATGACTAACTTGATCATAATAGTAGAGTCCATAATTTGTAATATCATAAGTAGGGATCTCATACTAAGAATTGTTATCAACAATGTATTGCATGGAAAGGATTTTATATCACATGGAAGTACTTGCACAATCTTAATATCACGTTCATTGTATAATCATATTGGCAAAACACACCAATAGCATGGAAGTTCATATGGATTGCATGGTTATCATACATCCTGTTCATAACTAGAATTTGCAAGTAAACATATCCTAATCGCATAAGAATAGTTCATGAGTATTCCAACAACATTTACAAGGCACATTATCAACATAGAAGTCATTGGAACGTAAGGGCATATCATGAATCCTTCAATTAGTCACAATTTAGCTATATTGCATGATTTCTAGTTTCTTAGGCATTTTATCAAACACCTTATATACACATCTTAAGCATAGGTGAAATCATCAAAATATACATCATGAATAACCAAATTTACATGTTTCCAACTCATATGATATCATGAAATTCAAAAAAACATATAAAGATTCCATCTTGGGAATCACCCAATATCAACAACATGATCATCAACACCCAACAATATAGAAATCATACTTTATAATGAAAAAGAGGGCTTTTGAGCTTTATGGATGAAAGAGATCCATAAATCAACTCACGCATACCTTAGAAGGAAGATTCTTGATGATTGACGGAGGAATTTCCTTGAAATTGGATCTTCAAGCTTGGTTACGCAACCCTAGTTGTTTTTCTCTTTTAGTGCTCTTGGGTGATGATCTTTGAGATGATAATAAGGTTGTAATATGTTTAGAAGCTATATATTTCATAGGGTTAAGTTTAGGGACGTGTAAAGAGTGTTAAAAGACTTAATTACCCTTAAAATAACTTAAAACGGAGTGTTTTTTGCACCTGGAACTGACTTAGGCGGCACCCAAGTGATTGTCTAAGTTAGGTTGGGCGGCTCCTACCCAATCACCTATGTTTGGGTTGGGCGGCTCCTAAATAATCTCCAATTTCACCTTGGTGGGTCTAAATCATCAAAAATAGCACATTAACATCGATTTATACTCATTCAAATATGACCCTTGCAAAATCGAACACTAAAACTTGAT
>NW_025879498.1:0-4688 GCF_002878395.1 Capsicum annuum
AATGAGTGTGAATTTACAATATTACCCCTACTTAAATCCTTTTCCAATTAGAGATAAGATAAGATTTCCAATTGCTTCCTTTATAATAAACCAACTCCCCTGCATTGGAACTCCATATCCTTCAATTTTCTCCTCCAACAACAATGGTGAAATCGATGAAAGTTCACTATATGCCTACGGAATTGGAAATGGATGCGGCTTTGCAGTTAATTCAGCTTATCGGAGATTCTTATAATGACGAAGAAAGCAGGGAAAACACACAGGAGACATCTTCTTCTTCAACGGCCACGGCTAAATTATTAAGGAAAAGGAAGTTCCGGTCAGTCGTTGATCTCTATGGAGAGACTCAACCATTGATAAAGATGATGATGAAGAAGATTAAGCATTGAACAGGCTTTGAAAATTAAACCTTAGTTATACTAGTAATGTTATGTAAATTAATCATGAGCAATTAATTAGGTGTACATAATCCTGTTGTATAAGTAAGTATATTACTGTACTAAACTCAATCAACTTTTATGGTAAGTATATTACTGTACTAAATCAACTTTTATGGTAAGTATATTACTGTACTAAATCAACTTTTATGGTATAATCTTTATTGGGATGTAAATTTCTAAAACTTTTTGTTAGAATTTCATTATATGTAGTTGTAAGGCCTGTTACTATTCAGATTATTTTATTTACTAAAGTTGAACGATATTTGGACCATATGGGTGAAAACGAAGGACTGCAAAAACATGTTATAACAGGATATGTGTCGCGACCCGAGCCAAGTCACCGGCCGTAACGAGCATCCCGAATCATCAAGGACCGAGAGACCCATGTCTCTACCCAACCCACCAGTGATATTGTCCACTTTGGGCCTAGGCCTTCGGCTTTAAAACGCTTCACTAGTTAGTAAGACTTGCTTACTTATATACCCAGTATCCCTCCTGTGTTTTGCCGATGTGGGACTCCTTCCTAAGTTGAGGTGTTAGATATAGCCCCTTTATGGACTCAGCGTCCTCACTGACATTTGCCCCACCGAATTAGATTTGTCTACACTTAGGACTGAGGTTTACCCCACCTTATCGGGATGATAGAGCAAACTTAAATCATAGTCCTTAAGTAACTCAAGCCACCTTCTCTGCCTGAGATTCAACTCCTTCTAACTGAAAACATATTGGAGTCTTTTATGATTAGTGAAAATATCAACATGTACCCCATAAAGATAGTGATGCCAAATCTTCAAAGCAAAGACACAGCTACTAATTCATCATCGTGAGGGGGGTAATTCCTCTTATTATTTTTAAGTTTTCTCGAGGCATAGGCTATAACCTTACCACGTTACATAAATACACAACCAATACCAACCCATGAAGCATCACAATAAACCACGAAGCCTTTATTTTCATCTGGTAAAGTCAACCTTGGGGTGAAGGTCAATCTATCTTTTAGCTCCTGAAAACTCTTGTCACATGCCTCCGACCATTCAAACTTGACCATTTTCTGATTCAATCTAGTTAAAGGAGCGGCAATGGAGGAAAATCCCTCCACAAATCTCCTGTAGTAACCAGCTAGACCATAAAGCTTCTAATTTCAGAAGGTGTAGTAGGTCTGGGCCAATTTTTCACTGCCTCAATCTTTTGAGAATCAACCTGAATGTCTTTACCAGAAATAATATGGCCCAAAAATGCTACCGACTCCAAACAAAATTCACACTTAGAGAATGTAATATACAGCTCACGGTTCTTAAGTGTTTGCAGAACAATCCTGAGATGATTAACATGCTCCTCCTTACTTCGAGAGTAGACCAAAATAGCATCAGTGAAGACAATTACGAAGATATCTAAATATGGTTTAAACACCTCTATTCATAAGGTCCATAAAAACTGCAAAAGTGTTAATCAAACCAAAGGACATAACTAAAAATTCAAAGTGACCATATCGAGTTTAGAAAGCTATCTTCGGAGTATCAAATTCTATAACTTTTAACGATGGTAACCAGATCTGAGATCTATTTTAGAAAAATACTTGGCATCCTATAGCTGATCGAATATCTATTCTAGGAAGGGGTACTTATTCCTTATAGTGACTTTATTCAGCTGGCGATAATCGATGCACGTCCGAAGTGAACCATCCTTTTTACGCTCGAACAAGACTAGAGCACCCCAAGGAGAAATGTTAGGCCTTATAAAACCTTTATCAAGAAGATCTTTCAACTGCTCTTTCGACTCTCTTAACTCTGCAGGAGCAATTCTATATGGTGGAATAGAGATAGGCTAAGTGTCGTAAAGAAGATCAATCCCAAAATCTATTTCTCTATCGGGAGGAGCTCCTAGAAGATCGTCAGGAAAAACTTCTGGGTACTCATTGACAATAGAAAAACTCCTAGAACCAGGCTTCTAATAGAAAAGAAGCCGGTTCACAGCTTGTAGCATTGCCATATTTAGAAGTGCTCTACTTTCGGTGCACTGCCTTCTGATGGAAAGAAACAATCAATTTTGAGCATTCCAAAAGCTGATTTTTGGCATAGCTGTTGGCTGTCAATTTATCTTCAAGTGCAATCATTGCAGCTTGATTCATCTGCACATTTAAGCAATTAGTAAAAAATCACCCATCCCCAGAGCCTGGGGCAACAACTTATGTTGCACATCAACAATTTCATTCAAAACTAAACACAACTACTGCAAAAGTATATATATATTCACACGAATTTGGTTTCAAGATTGTTGAGGATTTTATATTTGTTATAAAGAAATTGTGGAGATTGTGATGTAGTGCTTTAAACTCGAAGTACTTTCGTGTGATGTTAACATTGAGAAATTAATGATAGCATGGAACATTCAATCTTCTCTTTTACTACAGATTCCATGGATTTTGTAAGTTGTGACGTGATTTTATGAACTGCGAAAAGCTTCAGACTATTATAAACAACTATGCACAAATTGTTTCATTTGTTTCGAGATAATGAGAAGGTGTTCAACTTGTATTGTAAATGGTCTTGATTTCCATAATAATGGATTTAAGTTGAAAGAAAAGATGACCACCGTAGATAAAAACATTGCAAAGAAAGTTGTTGATTTTTGAATGTTTTGAATGGTGAACTTTCATTTGATAATTGAATTGTTGGTAGTAGAGATGTTGTTACATGACTTGCAAGTCAGGGTATGACGATACCCTATTTGATGTGCCCAAAATATTAAGAAAGAAATAACTTTTCCAAAGAAATGGTTTAACGAATCTAAAACTGGGCTTAAGAGTTGTTTGACTTCATGGTTCGGGATGCTCGTCGCAGTCAGGGTCTCGGCTCAGATCGTGACAAAAAATCATGTATCGAAATGCTTTTTGTGCTTCTGATACATAAAACTTATGTATCTAAATGTAACTCTGTGATATTAATATAAGAGTTATGTGTCATACTTATGTATCATATGGTAATGTATAGCGATTCTTAGCTATGAATCGTGACAATGAATGAAAAATCAAGATTTTATGTAATTATGTAAACAGTTGAAATTTTATGTAATTAGGTACTAAACTGTTGGGATTTATGAAAATTGTATCTAGTGCAACATGTAATGGTTGATCCTAGGCCGCTCTTGATGCATACTAGGCAAATGGACCGGCAGGACGGAGGTTTGACCACTACTCTTTAGCTTATCGGCCTTGCATTCACAAAGTTAGCTTGGGGCTAAAGGGTTCACTCGAAATTATAAAAAAATATATTTATATATGATCAAAATTATCTTTTATATATAGTAGACCTTAAACTCCCATCGACTATTTTGTGTGTTTACTTTTTATAATATTGAACCTTCTTAATAAAAATTATGATCCAACCATTACTTGTATGGATTAGCGTAGGTCTCTTTAATCTAAGATTCCACTTATTTATAATAATATACTTTATGCCTTGCCCAAACCTCTTAAAAGTTAGAAAGTTTTCTTCCATAACTATGATTTTTTCTATTATTCAATTTACTTAGATTGGCTTATATGAATCACCCACTTCATAATAAATTGGTAAACTGTGCTTTTATGTGTCCCTAGTGAAAATCCACTTAGGAATGGAGATGGAAAAATTAATACATGTATCCCGTTCAAGTTCGGACGGATTATTGACCTGTTAATTTACTAACTCAATTTATAAAATAGCCCAAATTAATCAATGAGAAATTTTGTCAAAATATTTTCTCAAAAGACATTTTTATTTGATATGTTATATATGAACATAATAAGAAAAATAATTAATTTTATTAGGAATTTGAAAATTATAATAAAAAATAAAGCAACTAAATTTAACAAGAAATGAACGGGTTGAATTGTGACCAGTATTTTTGCCCGTTTCAATCCAAGTAACTTTTGGGTACATTTGTTTTTCAATCAAATGCGCATTTTATTCATCTTCCAGCAAAATGTTACAAGATGATTTTTAACATACTATTGAACATTTTGAAGAGCAGGATGAGACGATCTAAAAAAATAGTTAGTGAGAGTCTAAATATCAATTAATATAGACATTATAATAAAATACTCATATTGATCATCGTTCGAAATTGAGTAACACGTGCAACAATTTGGACAAGGATGGAAATTGCATCCAGTAATAATTTAGTTAGTTAATGTTGATTAGATCTCTATTTGTTCCAATAATTGTAAACAAATAACATTCTCAATTCAATTTAGTCATGGGCTATCTTGTC
>NW_025879499.1:0-2192 GCF_002878395.1 Capsicum annuum
ACTCATAGTAGAAATATCCCCTCTCATTGTTGACACTTTCGTTTCTAGTCTACCAAGGCCCGTTTGCATTATTTTCATGTCACGGGAGAGAGATTCAAGATGAGCAAAAATAACACTATTAGCATCATTACACACGGGTTGAAAGGTTTCACCTTCAATTGCAATTGTACCTAAGAAAACACCTACAAAACAACAAACAAATTAGTTCAAAATATACTCACCACATTTTCACTTCTTTGATTATCTCACACTTGGCTTCACAAGTGTTGAAAGTCGGCTTGTAATCCGTGATCAAATGAGGGATGAGTATACTCTTGTCCAGAATAGATTTTCATTTGAAAGACTCAAAGAAATCTTGTTTGGACTTGATCCAAGAACTACAATGAATCACTAAAGATAAAAAGCACAGAAATAATGTAAACACGAAGAAAAGGGATTCAAAACTAACTCACAACCCAGGAGGTGATTACTAGTTTGTCAATTAGTACTAGAATCAACAAAATGAAACTAAGAAAACAAGAATAGAAACCAAGAATCCAAAAATTGAGCCTAAAATATGATTGTACTTGGAATATTCTTTGTGAAAACAATTTCTACACTCTCTTTCTTCCTTTTTCTAGATAAAACAACCACTTTTGAATATTCTTCTTCAACAATATATGAAGATGAGGAAGAACAAAAAGAATATTAAAAGTTTGACCAACTTTGATCACTAGACAAATGACCTTCAAATTTGATGATTCTTGAAGATCCAAGGTCACGTTGCCAAACTAAGCACAAATACCACAATTTCAACTCAAAAACATCCAAACCACACTTGCCAAAAATGAGATTCACCTCAAGTTTCTTCAAACTCAAGCTCAATAATTGTGGATAGCTCAAAACAACCCAGATTTTGCTCAAAATTTTAGATCTAGACTCTATTAGTACTAGGAAACAAGGATCTAGAAAACTAAATAAACACATAAAATCTAAGTAGATATAAGTAGATATAGGTTCGGGCTAAGTGAAAAAAACGTGACTCAACATTTTTTGTGATTTTTGAGTTTTTGACTTTTTTTGTGATGATTTTCTCAAGGTAACAATAATTCAAGACTTAAAATTGCAGGAACAACTCTAAAATGTGGATCTTGCTACCAAATGATATAGAATCTACTATGAAAACATAAGAATAAGATTATTCTAACCTAAAGAAGCAACACCAAACCCAAAACTAGAATAAAACACCGAAATAATGCAAGAAATTAAAGGATAGGTAACTTGACAAAGATACTAAAAATAATAGGAACCAAAAGATGTATCAAATCTTAAGACCCCTAAGACCTATAGCATCGACACCAAGCTCTTACGTGAACACAAGAGGAACTCAACCTCCCCAAGCACTCATGTTTCTAAGTAATAGATCAACAATAGTGAAATCCATACTAACCCTAGTTACAATCTCTCTAAGAGAAGAGAAGAGGTGTTTCAAAATTGTCTTTCAATATCAATAAGCAACTGATGAGAAAATAAGTCCAAAGAATCAATTTATAGCTATTACATAAAACAACCAAAACACCCTTAATGAGAGCAAAGAAAAGATGCCCTCGGAGTGTAGGATAGAGGCGGCTTTGGAGTGCCTAAAGTTCTATTTCACACTTCAACATATGCACTCCCTTAGATGAACTCATGGCACCCACAAACACATCCATCTTCATGAATATGGCTTGTAGATTTTGTAACTCCGGAGCTTGGCTTCTTGTGAATAGTCTTGAGCTCTTTACACCCGTATCATATCCAAATCAAAAAATCAAACCAAAATTATAAAAATTAAACTGAATCAAAGTTATTTCACTTTCACTTTCATTTTTATTATTACCAAATTGAAAATCAGATCGAACCAAACTTCTTAAATTGAATCGATTGAATACCCAACCTTAGTTATGTGATGAATGGTATGCAAACTAACATCCCATTCATAAATAATGATAGAATTATGGGATTTTATATATTTGATATTGATGTTGAATTTTCACGATAGGTATACATTAAGCATGATGGTTTGTAATAGACAAGAGCCCTCACATTGTAAGTAATTATTTATGAATAAATATATCCTTGATCTTTTAGGCAGGGTACAATCAATTAGGCGAATATATATATATATATATATATATATATATATATATATAGAGAGAGAGAGAGAGAGAGAA
>NW_025879499.1:2292-2840 GCF_002878395.1 Capsicum annuum
AGAGAGAGAGAGAGAGAGAGAGAGAGAGAGAGAGAGAGAGAGAATCATAAGAAAGTGATTAAAATGATAATAATTAAATAAATAAAATTAAATTAAGGAATGCATTTCAAACAATATAATGCTACTTATTACATCATATGAAAGTCCACCAAAATTGAACACGTGATTAAAAAGGTTTTAGGATGAACAATGATGATTTAAGTCCTATAAAATGGCTAGAAATAGTAACATTTAGATAAACAAAATTAATAAATAGGAAAAAGACATTTCATACATTATAATACTACTTATTACATCATATGAGAGTTACATAAATTGAACACATGATCAAAGGGTTTAGGAGGAGCAATGATTCTTATTATGGACAAGTGATATTTCTTAAAACATAACATTATTCTGAGGAAATTATTTGTATTTCAATTTATCCTAAAATTCTTTTGATTATATGTCCAATTGATCGTTATGAATTTTCATGCGGCGTAATAAATAGTATTACAATATTTAAATTATGGTTTATTTCTAAATTTAGTTTAATTTATTTAATTATT
>NW_025879500.1:0-1369 GCF_002878395.1 Capsicum annuum
CTCTTAACCATGAAACGTAGCTTATTGTTCGAAAGTCGTAAGTCTTGTCTTTATAATGTGATAGTATCAACTCTTGCCCATGAAACGTAGCTTATTGTTCGAAAGTCGTAAGTCTTGCCTTTATAATGTGATAGTGTTAACTCTTGCTCATGAGATGTAACTTGAATGGAAGAAATCGAAGAAAAGAACAAAATAATAAAAATTGTAGAAAAAGAAGAAAAATATTAAAAAAACAAAAATCAATGAAAATGTAGAAATTGAAAGAGAATAGGAAAAAAATAAAGGTTGATAAAAAAAAGATTAAATAAAAATAAAGGTCGAGAAAAATTTTAAAAAAAAAATCAAAGAAAAAAAACCTTTTTTTTAATAAAGTAGACGTTGAAAGGTGTAAAGAAAAAAAAGTAAGAGTTGAGAAAAACTAAAAAGAACAAAAAAAAAAAAAGAGGAAAGAAAAAAAAAAATAAAAAAAAAATGTAAAATAAAAAAGTTGAGAGGAAAAAAGGATAAAAGTAAGGGTTGAGAAAATTAAAATAAAAAGAGAAAAGAAAAAATTAAACTCAAAGTAAAATTAAAAAGAGAAAAAAAAATAAAAGTTGAAAGATATAAATATAGAGTTGTTATCCATTATTAGGATCATTTATGTAATTCACTTCATTGATTAGGGCAATTTTGTCCCAAAGTATATTAGTTAATAGGTAAAGATTATTTTAAGAAAGTTTTTTTATTTGGGGCTAAAATTTGAAAATCACCCCAATTTGGGTCTATTTTTTAGATTCACCCCATTTAACCAATTAGAGTCAATTCTCAATGTTTGACGTTGGAGCAAAGAGCAGTGTGTGTCGGTCCAAATTAATTCGTCGACGTAGTCGATAGGTGGCTGTTAGGGCTCGTTTGGTGTGAGGTATAAGTTAAGTAATAATAATTTTAAATAAAATATAAAATTATTTTATTTTATATTTAAACGGAGTTATTAGTTAGGTAAGAAATTATACATGTCACAATTTATGCTTTAATGATAGAATAAATTATCATACATATATGATAAAATAATTAATCTCAAAATAGCTAATTTCGAAATTAATTATTTCAAGATAATTTATTCCCAACTAAACAATTCCTTGGTGGTAAATTACTAGAACCATGGTCAAAGACATCTTAAGAGGAATGATTTTATTTTTTTTAAAATATAGTGTACAGAAATTAAATAAATTATCATGAGAATATATTAAATTTTAACCACCATTCTTGAGTAGTAGGAGAAAGTATTTCTCAGTTTTTGATGAGAGATTTTCGAATTTAAATATATGTAACTTCTTATACAAATTTAAATTAATTAATAAATCAAAACAAATATTCTCTTTATTTTATT
>NW_025879501.1:0-625 GCF_002878395.1 Capsicum annuum
TTATGCTATGAATTCAAAAATAATCTACTGCTAACAACTACTATTATGTATGTACTACTACTACTACTACTATATTATTATTATTATTATTATTATTGTTGTTGTTGTTGTTGTTGTTGTTGTTGTTGTTGTTATTATTAAATAGTTAGAGTTTATTTAGGACTCTTTAACTATAGATTTCTAGTTTAATGTTAATGAGAATCTTTTTTTTATTTATTTAAAAAGCATAATATTTTCAAATTTAAATATTTTTTATCATTTAAATTCAAATTTATCTTTTAGTTAGTTCAAATTCAACTTTATTTAGTATAGAGTTTGTTTTCAAAATTTAACGAAATCTGTAACTTCTATTTAAAATTCAAAATTTAACACCAATTCAACAGTCTAATATTCAACAAATTTTATCTTTATCTTAATTTGTTAAAAAAGATTTAGTTTGTTATTATTCTTGTTTATCCTTTTTTTTAAAATGGATGTATATTTACCTAATAATGTATATATTTGAACTGAGATAATAATTTGAAACCAATGAGATTATTATTATTATTATTATTATTATTATTATTATTATTATTATTATTATTATTATTATTATTATTATTATTATTATTATTATTAAATAGTT
>NW_025879501.1:725-1868 GCF_002878395.1 Capsicum annuum
GTTAAAAAAGATTTAGTTTGTTATTATTCTTGTTTATCCTTTTTTTTTAAAATGGATGTATATTTACCTAATAATGTATATATTTGAACTGAGATAATAATTTGAAACCAATGAGATTATTATTATTATTATTATTATTATTATTATTATTATTATTATTATTATTATTATTATTATTATTATTATTATTAAATAGTTAGAGTTTATTTAGGACTCTTTAACTATAGATTTCTAGTTTAAAGTTAATGATAATTTTTTTTATTTTATTTAAAAGACTAATACTTTCAGATTTAAATATTTTTTATTATTTAAATTCAAATTTATCCTTTAGTTAGTTAAAATTCAACTTTATCTAGTATAGAGTTTGTTTTCAATATTTACCGGAATCTATAACCTCTATTTAAAATTCAAAATTTAACACCAATTCAACAATATAATATTCAACAAATTTTATCTTTATCTTAATTTTTTTAAAAAGATTTAGTTTGTTATTGTTCTTGTTTATCCTTTTTTTTTAAAATGTAATGTATATCTACCTAATAATGTATATATTTGAATTGAGATAATAATTTGAAACTAATGACATTATTATTATTATTATTATTATTATTATATTTTATCTTTCTTTCAAAATTTGATCAAATGTATTAAAATATAATATAATACTACTACCACTTTTATTACCATTAGTATATATATACGTACTACTATTTTTTATTTATTTATTATTATTATTATTACATGATACTACTGTTATTATTATGCTATTGATTCAAAAATAATCTACTGCTAACCACTACTATTATATATGTATTACTACTATATTATTATTATTATTATTATTATTATCATTATTATGAAATAGTCTAAGTTTATTTAGGACTCTTTAACTATAGATTTCTAGTTTAAAGTTAATGAGAATTTTTTTTTATTTAAAAATCTTAATATTTTAAAATTTTAATATTTTTTATCATTCAAATTCAAATTCAAATTTATCTTTTAGTTAGTTCAAATTCAACTTTATCTAGTATAGACTTTGTTTTCAATATTTAACAAACTCTGTAACCTCTATTTGAAATTCAAAATTTAACACCAATTCAACAATCTAAAATGTGATGTATATTTACCTAATAATTTATATAT
>NW_025879502.1:0-2504 GCF_002878395.1 Capsicum annuum
TGTTCAGATGTCGCTAGATGTTGTGGGACATTAATTTCCCCTTTGTTTATTTCATTTGATTTATGACCATGTTTCCGTAATATTGTGTATCTTCCGCATTTCTTTTAGCATATGAATTATGTGCATGATTCATAGATAGATAGGGGTGTTTTACGCCTTCATAGTTTGGGATACTCGTCACGGCCAGGGCCCCGGTTTGGGTCATGACAAACTTGATATCAAAGCACGGTTTATGGTCCCAGGGTGTCTGCGAAATTGAGTCGGGTAGAGTCTTATTTATGGGTATGTAGCACGCCACACTTATAAGCAGGAGGCTACTAGGTGTTTAGGAATGTCTCTCTTTCTTTATGTTCTAGTTCGTGCAATAGAGTCAGAATGTTCCTCTTTCATAGTCTAATTCGTGCTATGGTGTCGCCCATACGAAAGTAAAACGTCATCCCAAATTCTTTCCTTACTCTAATATCCTCAGATATGTCTCATTATTGAGGTGATTCAAGTACAGAAGTTTAGAATCTAAATTGTATGGTCCTTTCTAATTGAATCATATAAGAGTTAAAATTTTTGCAAGGACTTGAGAAGAGTCCGTTAGTGCTACAATGTGTATTGATTCCGATGTAAATATTGATCCTGATAGAATCATGCTTTTTAGCTTGAGGTATTAATTGCATTTTGTCCCCTTTAAATTTATGTTACAAATGTCTTGCTTAAGGGGGGATGATGTGTAGTATAATGTTGGAACTGTATTTCCACCCAAACAGTAGTATGCGTTAAAGTGTTGTTGTCATGACCTATTGGTAGTGATATTGGACCAAGATGTTGGGGATGTGAAGTCACAAAGTTAGAAGTCAGGGTGAGGGTGATTTTTGTGTAAATAAATATCTCAATTGAATAACCGATGTTTGAAGATGATTTACCCCTTTATAGTGATAAACTAATGTGGTAGCTAATAGCATATGTGGATGGTATGGTAGTCCATGGAGGAAGTGTTTGACTCCAATTTTGTTTAAATAGAGTAAGATGTGTATTCTTAGTTTATTGGATATTGCGTATTAAATTTCTATCTCATGTGATCTTGTCATCAAGGTGTTGTTGAAAAAAATAAAATCTAGTGAAGCCGTGTGGGGCTCTTTCGATTCACTAGCATAGTTGCCTTGTCATTCATCTCATTTTCTTGTTCAAAATAGAAAATCAAAGTCTATTGAAGCCATGTGAGGCCTATTTCGATTCACTAGCAACTTGTTGTCCAACTTGTTGTTCTTGTGTTGGTTTAATATATGTATAGCTGAATCTGTTTGCATGAGATTGAGTTGGTAAAGAGGGGATTCGAACTTGTTGTCCAACTTGTTGTTCTTGTGTTGGTTTAATATATGTATAGCTGAATCTGTTTGCACGCGATTGAGTTGGTAAAGAGGGGATTCATCCTTGTGTGTGATTAGTAGAAGGTAGAGAAGGAGTTGTTAGTCAGGGTGATTTGTCGGTTGCTTGAAGTGTGAAAATGGCTATATTAGTCAGTAGGTTATAATTATAGACTCATGGTTGTTGTGGATATTGAAGGTAGTCTAAATGTATGATTGAGTAAGTAAGTATGAGATGAGAAATCTGTATAAGTAGATAAGATTGTATGGGGTTATAATATCAGATTAAGGTTGATCATGGCTATTATGTGACTTTACCCCTTGATCCTTTTTTCGTTGGTAGTTGTAAACTAGTACTACTTATGAGAAGGTATGTAGCAGATTTTGAGGTATTTGGATAGAATGTTCAAATTTGATGGATTAGTATATTATATTGCACTTGTCATTGGCGGTAGACAATTGATGCTAAACTATAGGCTTGAATTCAAGTGTAGAATGTGGTGGTAAAAATAGTGGCATGAGATTAATGATGTATGTTTTGAATTTAGTAGGCTTGATGTGTTGAAATAGTATGTGCTAATGAGTTATGATAAGAAAGATCGTAACGTCAAGATCGATTATTGTTGTTATGAAGTTCTAGTGTACTAGTGTTTCTTGATGTTTATTTCATGGTTTCCAAGTGAGAATCATGCGTAAGGTTGGGCAGTAAAATTATGTTTAGCACTAGACATTAAGTTTGAACAGTTGAGGTCTATGAAGGTGGATGTGATGATTTCTTGGTTAATGATGCTAGTTATATGGAAGTGGCCTAATAGGCTTGAACGGTGTATGAAATGGCTTAAGTTTAAGTTGATTCGTAATGAAGTATGATGTTGTATGTATGAGATAGAAGTATGCCCAAAGGGATATGGAGTTGCGATCTTTTCTAAGGCTATTACATGTTGTGTGTGGTTAGTAGTACCGTTGAGTTGCTAGGTGGAGAAAGACTAGTTAGATGGTATGTGGTGTTCTAAATAGCCAAGTTAAGGAGTTTTGATTGATAGTGTTGAGCCTTTTTATATGATCTTGATTCTCATGGCACAGAGATATAAGTTTGAAGTCACGATATTGGTTGCCTATGACGGAAGTAGTATGGTTCATCAAAGGCTT
>NW_025879503.1:0-1385 GCF_002878395.1 Capsicum annuum
TATTATTATTATTATTATTATTATTATTATTATTATTATTATTATTAGAGAAAAGGCTCAAATATGCCACTGAACTATCAGAAATGGCTCATTAATGCCATTCGTTAAAAGTTGGGTTCATTCTTGCCATTGCCGTTACAAAACTGGCTCATCCATGCCATTACTTTTGACAGCCGATTTTTAGAAAACAGCATTGCCATGTGGCGACATATTAGAGGTCCACGTCATTTTTAAATATTTTTTTAAAATTAAAATTAAAAAAAAAACAATTTTTTTTATGCATTAAAAAGATTCAATCCAACTTTTTGATATATTAAAAATTAGTTTGATCTATGCTTTTAAAATTTGAAATTATTTTTATATTGCCCCATATCAATAGTTTTTTTTTTCCTTTTCTGGGTTTCACATGTGTCTCCCTTTGAACTAAGTTTTACTTGATTAATTACTGTTAATGAGTTAATTTTGAGATTGTTTGTGTATCACCTTATATCATCCGAGTATTTATAGTTACCAAGCTCATCGACTTTTTTTTTGTTGTATGAGACTTAAAATTGTGGTCAAATATAGTAAATTGATCCATAGACAAGCAAAGACAATAAGACAATACGTCTCATGCCGTCACTCTATCATCTTCATACACATCCTGTAAAAATTTCAGTACAGTGACATTGACATCAACTATTGTGCTAATTAATTACCATAAAATACTTTTAATATTGTATGATATCATTCGTTTTAAACAACATCAACTATTGTGCTAATTAATTACCATAAAATACTTTTAATATTGTATGATATCATTCGTTTTAAACCAAATTGACATTTTTTTTTCAAGAGACTTTAAATATCCGACATTTTATAAATAATTTCATTTCTTTTTTACTTTTCACGTGGGACATTGTTCTCTCAAACACTCATTATACTGCTCCCTTTCATCTTTTTTAATATGTCGTTTAATGTTTTGACACAATCATATATTAAGATAATTATTTGGCAATCAACATTAATCATTGGAGGTAGAATATTTGTCTAAATTACAATTATGTTTTTCTTAAATTACAATTTGATTTAATGATATAGTTACATAAAAATTGGTGAGACGTCATAATTTTATATCCTTATATAATTAATTTTAAGTGGTCCAATCCTAATAAGAAATTGAATAAAACAATATATAAACCATGCATGCAAGTTACAACTCACAAGTATTATGTATGTATAGTCTTTATCATTTCATTATATACTTAATTCAATGAATTGATTAATTCCAAAATTTTATTGTTCTTTTCTATTTAATGAAATAAAATATCTAAGAAGAAAGAATAAAATGAAGATGACATGGAATTTGTATAATATAGTCTAAGGTCAGTTGGCATATATAAAAA
>NW_025879504.1:0-8834 GCF_002878395.1 Capsicum annuum
GGAAGTTGGTATGGAAAATGACTTTCGTCAAATATTATATGTTATTATTTATTTTAGTGTATGGAACAAATATATGTATTTTGTGAATTATGATAATTTTAATTAGGTGATAACAATTTATGTACTCATCCCATTACTACATAAAGTAGAGAAATTACCTAATTCTCAATAACACATGTTGCCAAAGACCCATTCTTTGAAAAAATATATTACCTGATGCCTAAAATATCATACTACATACTAAATTAATTCACCGCTACAACCACCTGATATCAATTTATATACCATTTTCTAAAAATCAATTAAAATCCTCCAAAGAAATCACAACAGTCTTTTTTTGAATTTCACATAAAATACTCAAATTGTTATTTCATATCAATTTGAAGGAATACAATCTCAACTAAAAATACTAAAATTTTATGAAGGATTTTGGTTGAAAGTAATATATGTTTGTTGATATGTTGCAGGAACAAGAATGAAAAAAAAAAGATGTTGAAGAAGAAAAGACACTTGCGTTTTAAAAGGGAAGAGAAAACAGTTGAGAGATTATGGGGTGTGATTGATATCTCTTATTAACTATCATCTATTTTAATGAGAAAATTATTTAATTTTGTTATCTAAAATCTGTTATTTCCTTATTTGGACCGGCAGTCTCTGACGTCGGCGCCGGCGTCGACGAGCTGGAGAAGGTAAGGTAGACCCTCTTCTCCCTCCTCAGATCTCTCTCTCCCCAGTTCCTCTTTATATTTCCCCCCCCCCCCCCCCCCCATATTTTGTCCCGTCGTTGCTATCGCCGGCGGTTTAGGGTTTCCGTCGGCTCGACTACGATAATGGGGAAGGTTTTCATCGACGGTAAAACAGGTTGGTTCGACGTCTGCCAATGTCCATCCCCCGAAAGAATCCTGAAGCCTCTCTGGTGTTGCTATGGCAACACTCTGGCAATGTACCTACAGTCATTTTACCTGAGGCCCTATTCCGATAATAAATTTTTGACATCAAATTGATGGACCCAGAAGCTAACAGGCATACCGATGACTTCAAAACTTTTATTTAGTTAGCCACTTCATACAACTTTTTATTTCTTTATATTATTTTGCTTCTGTTTCTCGGTATTTTGTTTCTGTTTTTGTTTTCCTTTTTTGCGTCTTTTTTCTGTTGCTTATGTGTGTAGTGGTGACTGGCTGATTTATTTGGAGATTGTTGTTGTATTGTGTTGTCTAAGCTGCTAGGGATATTAGTGTACTATGTGGGTGCCCTCTCTTACTGTCTTCGTCCTTTTGCTTTGTTCGTGTGGCTATCGGTGTGGGACTTTGTTTCATTTTTTAGTAGTGGATGGAGGGGTTGATGGTGAATTAGGGTCATGTCTAAGAGGGTTGGGGGTGAGGTCTATTTTGGAAGGGGGTGAGGGGGGAAGGCAGGGGTGGGTGGGAGTTATAGGTCGGGTGTTAGGGCGGTTTTGGTGAGGGGTATTAGAGGTGGGCGAGAGACGAGAGATGATAAGTTGAGGGTAGGGTCTTGGAATATTAGGACCCTTTAGGGTAAGTCTATAGAGCTGTTGAAGATTTTTAAGAAGAGGGGGATTAATATAGCATGTGTTCAGGAGACTAGGTAGGTAGGATCTAAGGCTAGGGATGTGGATGGGTACAAGTTGTGGTACTCAGGGAGTATGAGGCATTAGAATGGAGTGGGCCTCTTAGTGGATGAGGAGCATAGAGACCAGATGGTGGAGGTTAAGAGGGTCAGTGATAGGTTGATGAAGATTAAGTTGGTAATCGGGGTTTTTTATTGTATGTGTGTAGTGTGTATGCGCCACAAGTAGGCTTGGAAGAGGAGGTGAAAGCAAGATTTTGGGAGGAGTCGGACAAGGTGATGAGAAGCGTGCCTAGCTCGGAGAAGGTTGTCATAGCAGGGGACTTCAATGGGCACATTGGGGTCCTTCTGAGAGGCTATGATGATGTGCATAGAGGTTTTGGTTTTGGTGATAGAAATGGTGAAAGAGCTGCTCTGTTGGATTTTTCGAGGGCCTTTGGACTGGTGGTAGTGAATTCGAGTTTTTCGAAGAAGGAGGATTACCTGATTACTTTTCAAAGCGCGATAGCCAAGACCCAAATTGACTTTTTTCTGCTGAGGAAGGGGGAAAGTGAGCATCTTTTGACCCAGCACAGGCTGCTAGTGATGGACTTATCTATCAAGATGGGTAGAAAGAGAAGGGCCAGGGAGGGTCGACCTAGAATTAGGTGGGGTGGCTTGATGCCAGTTAGTTCGCTGGTGATAGGGTAAAAGGTGACAAATATGAGGGTGTGAGAGTGCAGGAGGGACGTGGATGTTATGTGGGATAGGGCTGCCAACTACATCACGAAGACTGCTAGAGAAGTGTTGGGTGTTTTGAGAGGTCAGCCAGGTCGTCATAAGGGGTACTGGTGGTGGAATAAAGAAGTAAAGAGTAAAGTGGAGACCAAGAAGGAGACGTATGTTAGGTTGATTGAGAGTAAAGACAAAGAGGAGAAACGGCTGAATATGGAGGCTTACAAAGTATCTAGGAAGGAGGCAAAGTTAGCAATTACGGCTGCTAAGTCAGCAGTGTTTGAGAGCTTATATGAGGGTTTAGAAGAGAAAGGCGGGAAAAAGAGGTTGTATAGGCTGGCTAAGGATAGAGAGTGGAAGGGTTGTGACCTCGACCAAGTAAAGTACATTAAGGGAGAGGATGGTAGTGTTTTAGAGGAGGATGCTCATATTAAGAAGAGATGGCAGAAGTGCTTTCATATCCTTTTAAACAAGGAAGGGGACAGAGGTATTGAGTTAGGGGAGTTGGAGCACTTAGAGGAGAGTCGCGATTTCTGTTACTGTAGGAATTTTAAGGTTGAAGAGGTAAGGGAGGTTATTCGTGGGACACGGAGGAGTAGGGCGATGGGGCCTGACGAGATCCCGGTGAACTTTTGGAAGTATACAGGTGAGGTTGGTTTAAGGTGGTTGATTGATTTGTTTAACAGTATTTTCAAGACTACGAGAATGCCTGAGGCTTGATGATGGAGTACGATGATCCCGTTATATAAAAACAAGGGTGACATTTAGAGCTGCAAGAACTATAGAGGTATTAAGCTGTTGAGTCACACTATGAAGATTTGGGAGAGATTGGTTGAGAGGAGATTGAGGAGGGTAGTGTCCGTATTAGAGAATCAATTTGGTTTTATGCCTGGTCGCTCGATGATAGAGGCAATCCACCTAGTGAGGATACTGGTGAAGCAGTATAGAGAAAGAAAGGGGGATTTACACATGGTGTTCATCGACCTGAAAAAGGCATATGATAAAGTCCCGAGGGAGGTTCTGTAGAGATGCCTGGAGGTGAGGGGGCTCCCGATGGCTTATATCCAAGTTATTAAGGACATGTACAATGGAGAAAAAACTCGGGTGAGGACGGCAAAAGGAGACTCTGAGCATTTTTCGATCGAGATAGTATTGTATCAGGGTTCGACCCTTAGTCCCTTCGAATTTACGTTGGTGATGGACGTGTTGATGTGGAGTATTCAGGGAGAGGTGCCTTGGTGTATGTTATTTGCGAATGATGTAGTTCTGATTGATGAGACGAGGAGGCGTGTAAATGACAAATTGGAGGTTTGGAGGTAAACCCTTGAGTGTAAGGAGTTCAGGTTAAGTAGGTCCAAGACGGAGTATTTAGAATGCAAGTTTAGTGACTTGAGGCAGGAGGAAGAAGTGGTAGTGAGGTTGGACGCCTAGGAGGTTTGTAAGAGGGATAGTTTTAAGTATCTTGGGTCTACGATTCAGGGGAACGGGGAGATTGATGAGGATGTTTCTATACGTATTGGAACAGGTTGTGTGAAGTGGAGGATCATCTCGGAAGTGTTGTGTGATAAGAAGGTGCCTCTTAAGCTTAAAGACAAATTCTATAGAGGGGCAGTCCGCCCAGCCATGTCGTATGGATCGGAGTGTTGGCCAGTCAAGCACTCCCACATCTAAAAATTGAAGGTGACGGAAATGAGGATGTTACGTTGGATGTGTGAGCTTACTAGAGGGGACAGGGTTAGAAATGAAGTTATCCGGGAGAAGGTGGGAGTGGCTTCAGTGGAGGACAAGATGAGGGAAGAAAGGCTGAGATGGTTTGGGCATATGATGAGGAGGGGCGCGGATGCCCCAGTTCGTAGGTGTGAGAGGCTAACTTTGGATTTCAGGAGGAGTAGAGGTAGGCTAAAGAAATACTGGAGGGAAGTGATTAGACACGATATAGAGCAGCTTCATCTTACTAAGGACATGATCCTAGATAGGAAGGTGAGGAGGTCACGGATAAAGGTAGAAGGCTAGTATGAGTGTGGGGGGTGTAGCAAGCGGTTAGGTGAGACCTTGTGTTGTCGAGCTAGTAATCTTAGGAATCTTAGTATTCTTAGGTGTCTTTGGTATGGGCGAGTATGTTACAACTAGGTAGGTGTCCTTCGTATTTTTTTCCATACTTCTTATTTTCTCTCTTTTGTGTTGCCCTTATTTATCATATGTCGTATTTTCTCTGTTTTCTAGTGACATTATTTCTTATGATGGATTTTCTGTTATGTCATTCATCCCCTTGTTACTGTTTTGTATCTCGAGCCAGGGGTCTATCAGAAACAACCTCTCTACTTCTTCGGAGGTAGCGGTATGGTCTGCGTACATCTTCCCCTCCCCAAACCTTACTTTGTGGGAATATACTGGGTTTGTTGTTGTTGTTGTTGTTATTTCCTTATTTAATTAGTGTTTATTTAATTTTTTATAAAACCGAAAATTCTATTTTCGTTACTTTTTTTTGGATAAAAATTGCTATAAGTTGCAAACCAAAAAGATTTGCTATAACTTGCATTAAATAATCTAATGATGTACATTTAAGGTTTTTCCCCTATAAGCTTCTTCCGACACAGTTATTATAACTAGTTTAAGCGCACATGTGATGTTTGATTATTTAAAATTAAATGATTTTATCTATTGTGAAGATTTTTAATGAAGCGTGGAAAGTTCAAATCACTTTTCAAAATTCCTTCAAACTTTAATATAATAATGTAAATACAAACATATATTTTAGTGTAATCACATATATATTTTACCACCAGAATTTTCAAGTGGTTGATGGATAATCACTTTTGCGTTTTTTATGTGGTACCTCGTTCCCTTGCTTCCAAAGGCCAAGAGAAATACATCAATTTAAAATATATTTGTGGTCCGATATTTTTTTATATTTAAAATCTTTCCTTGTTTTTAAAGTCAAATCTTTACAAAATTATTGATTGCATCACTTATAACTTTTAAAAATTTTGTACTTCTTAAAGTTTTTTAATTCTAACGCTTTAATATCTATTTCTAGATATTTTAAATTTTCTTAAAATCAAATTTAGTTGATTTAGAATTCTTAACTAATGAAAAAAATATTAGTTGCCATTAATTCTGTTGATTTCTAATAAGGAAAGATTTTACTATAAATATATTTAATTAATTTTCAATTCTTAAGTATTAGAAAAATAGTGAAAGACGATTTTGTCTAAAACAAAGACTTTTAATGAAGGGCAAAAAGTTCAAACAACATTTCTAAGGCTCGTCACACTTTTAATATAACTAGTTTAGTATACGTGTTTTGCACGTGTGTCTCTCGTCAATCAATAAAATTATATATGAAAAAGTAACATTATCAGAAAATAGCAATTAACGTTAGAATAACTTGTCAAGAAAATTTACCTCAAATCACCATCAAATTCGTTTCTTCAATCATAACATATATTTCACAAAAGAACTTCATGCATAAAGAGGACATTAGCAAGGTTTCTGTAAAGTCCTTAAATTAAAAGTCAATTGAAGTTACTATCAGATATTAATTCAAGAAAAATAAAATACAAAAAAACAAAGCAAAAAAATAAAATTAAATTAAACCTAAGTCAAACTAAAGTATTATAAAAAAAATAATTAATAATTTTTATTATTTAGATGAAGATGAAATTTCTAATACAAAATTTAGACGACACTTACCAAGATTGACCCAACCTTGGTCTGACTCCGTCGCAACTTTGTGTGCGAATATAACTCAAGCGTTATCCTGGAGAAACTTTATGTATCAAATTTAAAGGTGCTTATAGAATTGTTAAGAGAACTTGTTCTCAAACAAAGGAGAGGACTTCCTCACCCTTGATACTTTTGGATATCACATCTATCTAATTTTTTTTTTTCTAGCTATACCTCTCAACAACTCATATCACTGCTATGTATTCTAGTGGCACTAATTTAAGACAAAAACAAATTCAAAGTTATGTAAAGATAAAAGAGTACATCTATTTAACGCTATAGAAAACTTCCTCAATTATTTTCTTCAGCACGATAAATGAATAGTCGTCTCATTGAGTTTATCTGAATTCAATACTTTTAATATGAAGCATAAATTTATGTGTAGAAATTTGTTAAATAAGCGTGAATCTATAATTTTAAAACATAGCGATTCAATGGAAAGAACCTTAAAAATCTTTTTGATAAAAGAACCTTAGAGATTGAATCCATGCAGTTTAAATTCTAGAGTTCCTCTACCCCCCACCCAACCCTCCACTCTTTAGTTGATTCCACTTATTAAAGTCAATCACTAATTAATATACTATCATCATCCTCTTCATATCTTCTCCTATTGTAAATCAAGACAATCACAAAAAATAAAAAAATGCATAAACATATAGTCCGACAAACTCATTTAAAGTCGTATTTCAATTAATGTCTCATTACCAAGCTTATAAATCAAAAACTATATTTCAGCGAAAATTGTCAAGCAATTATCAGTCATCAATTTGTAAGAAAAATTAAAACAAAGAGATGATCTAATTAAAGGAGAAATTAACCATCTGTGTCTTCTATTTAGAGTAACAATTCAATCACCACATAAAACAATTCCTTTATAGGAGTATTAATAAATCAAAAAGAATTTGAGTTTTTGGAATCTTATATAGTTTGTATTAGAAAAAAAAAAAAAAAAAAAAAGAGGACTCTTGTATTATAGTAAAAAGAGGATTCACGACGGATTTTTATTTTGCCAAAATAAATATATACTCCTACAACAGTTTTTGTTTTGCAAAAAAAATAAAGGGATAATTACATGGCTTAGCAAATATGGGCTTCTAATTACATTATTTAGCCTTAGTTTCAATCAATATAATTCATAACCCCTTCTTGCCTATTAATTATCCCTAATTACAATTTATAGCATCTCTCATTTATTTTCTCTCTTCCAGTATTTTCTATTACTCTCATTTCATTTCTTTTTCGATCTTTTTCATCATTTTTTTTTTATTTTCTCTTTCTTTTTTCATTTTTTTTTTTTTCCTTTTTTCTTTTCTTTTTTTTCTTTATTTATTCTTTTTTGTATTTTTTTTCTCTCATTTTTTTGTGTCGTTGTTGTTGTTGTATTTTATATTTTATATTTATTTATATCATTCTATATATTTTAAATAAATTTATTATTTGTAGTTGAATAGTTTAACCGTGAATATGTACAATTTATCTTTTGTATTTGTATACAAAAAAGTATACGGATTAATTGTATTTGTTTAGGTCTTAAATATATAAATATAAAATGTGTTATTCAATGCAAATGTAACATTTGTATTTATATAATTTATCATTTTATAAATACAAGTGTTCGTAGAAAGAAAACAAAAATTCTTTTACAATTATTTAAAAATACAAATGATCTTGTCCACTACAAATTCAAATACAAACAAATGAAATAAATTAAACTACAAATAAAAATACAATATGCGGTCAACTTATAAATATAAATATAAATAGTTCTTTAAAAATACAAGTGTATCGATAAAAATAAGGAAAAATGCTCTTTTGGACCCTTATACTATATCCGTTTTGTAAGTTGGACACTTCTACTTACATGTTTGTCATCTGGACCCCTGAACCCACTAAAAAGTAATATTTTAAACACATTTTTGGAGAGTGTAACACCCTCTCCCATGTTAGCTGCCACATAAGCTACCACATGTGTCACGTCACCTGCCACGTCATTTTCAAGTATTTCATGAAATTTCAAGTCATTTTTAAAATGCTACATGACAAATTAAATATTAAAATTAATTTAATTAAAAAAAATAATAAATTATAGAAAAATTTAAATAATAATGTTTTAAAATAAATATCCAAATAATTAAATTATAAAATGTCATTTAATTTATTTTTTCTCAAAAATTAAATATCAAATTCATTCCAAATAGTTAAAATTCTCCTCCAACTAATTTAAATTTTTAACTATAAATTCATATATACAAACATAAATGAATTTTTAATTTTTAAATTTGAATATCTTTAACAAACATAATTAAATAAATTATTTTTATAAATTGTCAAAATTCTAATACACAAACACAATAAATTTTTTATTTAAATTAATTTAAATTTTTAATTATAAATTTTAATACACAAATACAATAAATTTAATTAAACATTAAATTTATTCCAAATAATTAAAATTTCTCTCCAATTAATTTAAAGTTTTAACTATAAATTCACATACACAAATATAATGAATTTTCAATTTTTATTTAAATATCTTTAACAATTTGTAAAAGTTACAAAATTAATCCTAAACAAAATAAAAATTTTAATTGAGAAAGTGAATAAAAGAAAAATTAAAAGTAAAACAACCAAAAAGCCACATCTCTCACAGGCATTTCATCAAATACCTTATACGCATTACCAAGGCATGGGATTATCAAGGCATGGGATTGAAGAAGGGATTTGAGGTTTGTAGAAGAGGGATTGATGGAGAAGAATTTGTTGATGTTATTGTTGAGGTGGGGGACGTTAATGGTGATGCCATG
>NW_025879504.1:11834-13608 GCF_002878395.1 Capsicum annuum
CTTAATACTCCCTTGAAATAATGTAGAGATTATAGAGTCTTTTCGCTTTTTCTTTTTTCTCAAATTATAGTTATACATAAATACTAATAATTTATATTTTTGAAGAAATTATAAATTACATGTACTAATCAATTTTCTGTCTGTATTTTAATAGGAATGTGTGATAGTAGTATAATGTGTTTAGGTATAAAATCCCTTTGGTATTTTTAGTAAAGGTAAATCACTTTTTCTTCCTTATCTCTAATATACCATAATTAGAATTCTTAAATAAATATACTACTCTACCTTATATTTACCGGAATAGATACCACGACCCCAGTGATTTTTGGTTCTTCAAGTTTATTCAAATTTGTTTGGTTGATTTACGAAGAATTTTACTTTTATAAATTCATCTTTTGATTAAAAATACTGTTTCTGGTCATCATTTAAGACCGAAAGAGCTGATAAATACATTATAATTTTATTCTTATGAAACGCCAAACAAATCTTAGTTTGTGTTTGTGTTAATGGCTTTGATGAAATGCTTTCGCTATATGAGATCGTAGCTGGAGGACTATCTAGATCATCAAAATCAACGTCTTCTGTGCTTGAAGGCGTGGGAAGAACACTCAAAAGAAGAGATCTTCATCTAAGTTCGGAATGCCGTTTTTGGTATGATTGATGCGTCTGTTGTTTGATGTTAGTATTTCTTATTCTTTGTTAGGATTGCAATTTGTCACTTCAAATTTTACCATAGTGAAATTGTAAAAGCATGATATTGATGCCGCTAAAGCAGAGGAATTGATAAAGCGTTTCAATGTATGTACTAAAATAATTTCTTTGGATTGTTTTTCTTAAGTTGATTTATCGAAAATAATCTATCTACCTCTCAAGTTAGGGGTTTCTCGATTCAACCTAAATTGAGCACGAGCAGTCGAAGTTCAAGAGCTCGTGCAGGGATGGCAAATCCATTACATTTGCTTTTTGGCTCATTACTCGTGCATGAGAGCTTAATCCTTTAGTGATCTTTATGCTGTGAAAGAAAAATGTTATTTTAATCAATGAAAGACACTTTCAATTTTCTTATTGTTGTAATTGCTAATAACATACTTATATTAGAGTTAATTTCAGTAAGGATTCTTATTACTTCGATAAGAGTAGAAGTTCTATTAAATATTACAATTTCAAAGAAAAGTAAAGTACTATTTATGGGGTTAGCATGAAAAAAAAGTGTGTTGGCCACAAAATGCAAGTCTTTTCACTATTTTTTTTTTTTAATATTTAAGAGTTAAAAATTAATTAAATATATTTATGGTAAAAAAAAATTCTTATTAGAAGTCATCAGAATTAGTGATTTTTCTAATATTTAAGTGTTGAAAATTAATTAAATATATTTATGACAAAACCTTTCTTAATTAGAAGTCATAAGAATTAATGACAACTAATCTTTTTTTCATTAGTTTAAAATTTTTAAATCAACTAAATTTGATTTTGAGAAGGTTTGAAAAATCTAGAAATAAATATAAAAGCGTTAGAATAAGGAAAATTTAGAAGTACCAAATTTTAAAAGTTTTAAGTACGTAATAAGAATGTAATCAATGATTTTGTAAAAATTTAACTTTAAAAACAAGGAAAGATTTTAAATATAAAAAAAAAATTATACCACAAATATGGTTCAATTATATAATCATTGTTGATATTTTTACATTTCACTAAAATTCAGATAAAATCATTTAATTTTAAAGAATCAAGTGTTATACGTGCGAGGCATGTGCGGTAAAACTAGTATATATAT
>NW_025879505.1:0-1184 GCF_002878395.1 Capsicum annuum
GGCATCACAAGGCTTTTGGCTTGGACTAGTTTTTGGAAGTTATTGGGAATTCATTTCACAGTGTTAAAGCATTATTTGCCTATTTCAATGTCTTTAATTTGGGGAAGAAGTTTGCTAAACCTGAACTCAAATCATACATTGAGGAGTTTGAGGAAAAGTTGAATAAGTTCCACATCGAGAGGAAGTAACGAAATTACTGCCAAAAATGCTCAAAGCCATTAACAGAAAGTGGACATCATGGAGAGCATCACGGTGGCTCAAAAAGAAGAAGAAGACGAAATTGATGAATCTGAAATTATAGAAGGTAATTTTCTCCTAGTCAATTGCCTGTTCATTCAGCTATTACTATTTCATGTTTTATTTACAAGGTTCTCATTTTAAAACCTTTATGACGGAGGGCATCAGAGCTTCATGCTTGTCTCTATGAGTTATATGGTTCATTTATGTTTGAATTCTCGCGAAAGAATTTAAAAACAATGTAGAGGAGGTAGCAGCTGTTACAAGACATCATGTAGTAGTACCTTATATCGATAGTTGATCCTTCACTACTATTCTTTTTAAAAATCCATATGATGGGGGTTTTCAGAATTTGGTACACTTAAGATGTAGATACTGATAAGAAGGCTCTCAAGTCATTTCGCAAGAGAGCTGGAAATATAAAAAGAGGCTAGAAGCAAAATGGATTGTGAAAACTTACAAAGTCAATGTGCAAACATGGTGCAGATTGTTGTATCTGCTATATTTCTGATGATCTATGATGGGAAGGGGCGGGCAACAATGCATTATTTGGTTCTCTTGAATGTTCTGTAACATCATTTTCTTGATCATGTAATAGATTCTGAAGTCACTAATCCATCAACGGAAGCGGAAACGGAATGTTTCCCTTCAGAACCAGCATGTGCTGAGTTGGAATCAAATTCTAATGCTTCCAGTAAGTTAACTGATTCAGCAATTGATGAAAGTGAAATTCAATCCCCTACAAGTCGCACCAGAGGTTCCTTAGCAGTTTTTTTCTCTAACGGGGTCAACAGGCACTAACACTTTTTCATTTGCAGGTGCCACTAGATCCAAAACTAAGAACGGCAGTAAAAGCGATCAAAACCTTGGCACTTCCAATTCCATTCAAAGTCCACATGCAATATATCTTGCAGGTGAATGCTTGGAATTTCCTTTTCTAACCTAAG
>NW_025879506.1:0-725 GCF_002878395.1 Capsicum annuum
AAAATTAAATATCAATACATTTGTCTGAAAACCCTCTACACTGTCTGAACTGTGGAGTTGAAGGGACGATTCCCCAACTAACTCCGTCTACTAAAATCACCAAAACACTGAAATAGAATATCCTCGGAATAAGATCTAACAGCTAAATATACTCTGAATCTCGCTCTTCTGAACCTATGGTGGGGAAAACACCATAGCGTGAATGCATCAATACAAAGAATGTACCGAGTATGCAAGGATAGGGTAAGGTGACATATAAGGCTTATGCATAAATATAACAATCTGAATAATATGTATTCGCTGGAATAAACATATATAGAAACTCTACAGTTACCAATTTTGAAACATGTCTGATCAACGATACACCCATGGATGCATAAAGTACAACTGAAATTATCATAACACCGAATGTTACATTTTGAACGCTGACCCGAAAATAATAATACTGACCATAAGATACTGAGTATCTGAAGCTACTAGAGCTGACATCTGTACTTATCCATACTGAGAAGTCAGATAACTGATATTACTGATATTTGATATTCAAATTCACCAACTCTGGAACACTGAACAACTGAATCTGAGATCAACCCTCATCTAGCAGGAAGTCTCTAGAACACTGAACAACTGAATCTGAGATCAACCCTCATCTGGCAGGAAGTCTCTAGAACACTGAATAACTGAATCTGAGATCAACCCTTATCTAGCAGGAAGTCTCAATACTC
>NW_025879506.1:825-1055 GCF_002878395.1 Capsicum annuum
GACCATAAGATACTGAGTATCTGAAGCTACTAGAGCTGACATCTGTACTTATCCATACTGAGAAGTCGGATAACTGATATTACTGATATTTGATATTCAAATTCACCAACTCTGGAACACTGAACAACTGAATCTGAGATCAACCCTCATCTAGCAGGAAGTCTCTAGAACACTGAACAACTGAATCTGAGATCAACCCTCATCTGGCAGGAAGTCTCTAGAACACTGAA
>NW_025879507.1:0-1085 GCF_002878395.1 Capsicum annuum
TTCTTGAGAGAAATTGAGAATAAAAAGTGAATTTTGCCCTTTTTAAGGCTTAATCTCGTGTCTAAGTAGAATTGGGTGAGGGAAAAATGTTACAATTGCCCTTGGAAATTTGGATTTTTAAATGAGCAAAACTGCCCAATGACCCGATACCTGATGCATTGCGTTGATGGAATCGATGTGATAGGTAACGCGCCGCGTCGAGTTTACATTGGTTCACTATTTTAGCGATGCAATCATCGATGCGTAGCTTCAAGATCGCGTTGATCCACTATTTTGGTTATCTGAATATACCTCAAATGACGTTTAAAAAATCCAAAACTCGTTTGAGAACACCTATTGATATCCCTGATCATGAATCAATTTAAAAATCAACATTTTGAGGTCGTAAGGATCGAAAATAAAGTCATTGAAATATTAAGGAAAAAAATAAAACTAAGTGTCAATACTTAGCTAAATTTTTTCTAAGTCTGGGACCTCTTTTCTTGCTATATATGACTGAATTAGACTAGGATTTTTGCGGGTTCTTATAATATCTCCCCCTTGGGAATATTCATCTTTGAATGAGACTGACTAAGCTTAGAATACTGATAGACTGAGTTTACATATTGAACATGCACAACTGAAGCATGATTACATGACTGAATCTACTGATAAACTGAGTTTTCACACTGAAGATGCATAACTGAATCATGATTACATGACTGAACTGGTTCATGAATGCATGACTATCATGAGGATTATATGCAATAGTAATTGATACCAAAATTGTAAAGGAAGTCTAAGAATGGAACTGAGTAATTCTTAGGAAGGTTGTTACCTTAAGCAGAGTCTGAGTTTTTAGAGAAGAGGTAAGGATGATTGGTTCACATATATACTTCTGCTTCCCAAGTAGCTCCCTAAATGGACTGATTCTGCCAAAGAACTTTGACCAAAGGAACTTCTTTGTTCCTCAGTTTGTGAATCTGATGATCAAGGATTTCGACTGGGACTATAGGAACTACAACTGCCAGGTCACCTATGCACTTCTTTAGCAAGGAGACGTGAAACACTAGGTGTACTGAAGCTAAGTCTGAAGGCAACTCAAG
>NW_025879507.1:1185-3276 GCF_002878395.1 Capsicum annuum
AGGTCACCTATGCACTTCTTTAGCAAGGAGACGTGAAACACTGGGTGTACTGAAGCTAAGTCTGAAGGCAACTCGAGCTCGTAAGATACATTTTCGAAACGGCTAAAAATTTTATAAGGATCGACATATCGGGGACTAAGTTTCCCCTTCTTTCTAAATCTCTTTACTCCCTTCATGGGAGATATTTTTAAATACACATAATCACTAATCTCAAATTCAAGATCTTTTCTTCTCACATCTGCATAAGATTTCTATTGGATCTGAGCTGTCTTAAGCCTCTGCCTGAGCAACTAAACCTTTTCTAAGGCATCAAATACCAAGTCAGGCCCTACTACTGTGGCCTCACATACTTTGAACCAATAAATGGGCAACCTACATCTCCTCCCGTAAAGCATCTCAAATAGAGCAATTTGAATGCTGGAATGATTGCTATTGCTATATACAAACTCAATTAAAGGCAAGTGGTCATCCCAACTACCCTTAAAGTCAATGAGATATGCTTTTAACATATCTTCTAAAGTCTAAATGGTCCTTTCTATTGAACTATCCATCTGAGGGTAGAAGGATGTACTAAGGTGAACTTAGGTACCAAGACCTTTTTGGAAGGCTTTCCAAAAGTGAGAGGTGAACTTAGTACCTCTACCTGAAATAATGGACAATGGGACACCGTGCAATTTGATCAACTCTCTAACATAGAGCTTGGCATAATCCTTAGCTGAATAAGAAGTGTGGCCAGGCAAGAAATGGGTTGATTTGGTCATCCTTTCTATAATGACCCAAATCAAATCATGTTAACGACAAGTATGAGGCAAACACATCACGAAGTCCATGTTCACTTTCTCCCACTTCCAAGTGGGGATACTGAACTCCTGCATAGACCTACTAGGCTTCTGATGCTCAATATTAACCTACTGATATATAGAGAACTTAGCCACAAACTCTGCAATACCTCTCATCATCCTACTCCACCAATAGATCTCCCATAAATTGCAGTACATCTTAGTGGCTCCTGGATGAATCGAGTAGCGCTCACCATGCGCTTCTGTAAGAATCCTTTGTCTCATGCCATCTACACATGGGACACATAGTCTACCCTGACAATGCAATACACCATCTCCCCCTTGGGAGAAAATCTCTAGTTTCTAATCTTTAACTGAATCTTTCAGCTTAACTTAACTGGGATCTCTGTCCTACTTTTCTTTTACTTTAGAAACCAAAGATGATTCCAAACTATTCTGCACCCAAACACTACCCTCAGCTGAATCAACCAATCGGACACCTAGTCTGGAAAGCTGATGAACTTCCTGAACTAACTTTTTCTTACTATCCTCAATGTGAGAAACACTACCCATGGACAATCTACTGAGAGCATCAAACACAACATTGTCCTTGCCCAAATGATACAGAAAACTCATGTCATAGTCTTTTAACAACTCTAACTACCTTCTCTGATACAAGTTCAAGTCTTTCTGAGAAAATGCATACTATAAAATTTTATGGTCTGTGAACACATCAACATACACCCCATATAAATAATGCTTCCAAATCTTTAAGGAAAACACTACAGCTGCCAATTCAAGGTCATGGGTCTGGTAATTCTTTTCATGGGGCTTAAGTTGTCTAGAGTCATAGGCTATGACCTTATGTATCTACATCAAAACACACCCGAACCCAACTCTGGAAGTATCACAATATACAATAAATCTATCAGAACCATCAGGCAAAGTCAAAATTGGGGTTGTAGTGAGTCGAGTCTTCAACTCCTGAAAACCCTACTCACAAGAATCTGACCACTGAAACTTGGCTTTTTTCTAAGTCAATCTAGATATGAGGGATGTAATAGACAAAAATCCTTCAATAAACCATCAGTAATCGCCAGCCAAACCTAAGAAACTCCTGATATCTAATGGAGAGATGGGTTTGGGCCAGATTTTGACTACTTTGGTCTTTTGAGGATGAACTCTAATGCTATCACCGTAAACTATATGACCAAGGAAAGCTACTGACCTTAGCCAAAATTTGCATTTACTGAATTTAGCAAATAAATGATGGGCTTTGAGGATCTGTAATACTATTCTGAGATGGTCTGCA
>NW_025879508.1:0-4624 GCF_002878395.1 Capsicum annuum
TCGTTGGAAAGCTTATTCAATAACCTTCGTATGGATCCATCGACGGGAAAATTCCGGTATAAATAAAGTCGATTCCTATACACATATAATCAAACTATACACTTGAAACCATCTCAAAATAATCAATACACATACTTAAACTCATATATACCTAACTTAGGATCAATACATATACTCCAACACATATAACAATGACTAATGCACGCAATTAAGTACGGGGTGTTACAGTTGTCTATAAGGCGGAGGTTCTCTTTTCTTTTCTGGTTTCGTAGTATAAACTAATTTTCCCTTACCTTTGTCACCTTTGCCTGACATCTAAATTATGTGAATTTAACAAGTTGTTAGTTCCTACAAAATGAATATATAAGAAAATATTCCAAGTAACTAATGTCAAGTTACTCATTCACACATCAAATCGCTCCAACAACACGAGATACAGACAAGAATATTTTTATTACTATATAAATAATGAAAAAGTGGAAACAACAAACTTAAACAATATATTACATATCAATACATAATAAATTTAACCTATACAACTAATCCTCCTCGTCTGAAGACTCTCCACTAAACCATTCACCCTCTTCGGAGGTTTCCTCATCTCCTACCCACTCAACCTCTTATTCCGCAATATTAGCTTCTTCAAAAATATTTTTCGGGTGATTCAAACTGTCCACTAATTCAACATCCACTAGCTGGTGATCAATCTGCATTTCATTTTGATACGCAGTCTCCAACATATTCTCAACTTCCACCCGCCCTATAGGCCTTGTTTTGATCACAGCCCACCAATCAGACTTGTCATTGCGCAACGGATAAGGAGCATAAAATACTTGTTTAGCATTTTGCACTAGAACAAATGGATCGTAAAAAGGATACGACCTATTGTGCTTCACTTCAATGATGTTATGCTCCTTATGTACTCTTGTGCCTGCTGTGCTTGGATCAAACCACTTACATCGAAATAGGATAATTTTTTTTATTGAAAAACCAGCATACTCCAGTTCTAAGATCTCGTGTATGATGCCAAAGTAATTAACATCATCATCACTCTTAACCCAAACATCACTATTGTTTGTTTTCCTTGACCTGGAGTGTTGTTCGATGGAAAAATTAAACCCATTTACTTTGTATTGGGACATTGCATTAGCTTCGACTGGATCCAAAGAAATATCTCTCAAGAGATTATCGTATGCGGCTGCATTTGGTGAATGGTGTACCTAAAAATGTCATACATATATATATATTTTAGTTGAGGAATGTGTAAATGTTTAAAATTTGTAGAAACATTAATACACTGACGAACCTCATTTTTAAACCATGATGCAAAGAATGCATACACTTGATTTTCGTGGAATTGAGTCTTAAATGAACAGAATATCCAACATGGGATACAAAATTAGTTTCTTTAAGGGAATGAGTAAACAAACAAGATATGTTAAAATTTGAATCTCCTTACTTCAGAAAGGGCTCAATTTCGGGGCAATTCAGCAAGATATACAAAGTTGCTGATTTCCGCTCCGTGGGAGCGAGCCGGCAAGGTATGATTTTTTTAGACTTACAGTCAGATTGATTGAAAATTGATATCGGTTGCAAATAAGGCTTATTCGTATCTTCCTGATGACGATTCAGTCGATTTTTTGAACAAGCAACTTTATCACGAAAGTAGTATGAACAAAATTGAGAAGTTTCTCTTACAAGATATGCCTCAACTATAGAGCCTTCCACCCTATGTTTGTTTTTTGGACCTCTTTTCAATTTTTCAATTGCCCTGTACAATCTTAAGGTTAGATGTTTACTATATTTAATAAAAAAAGTATGCATTTAAATATGTTGCAAATGCTTACTGTTCAAATAGATACATCCACCTAGTTTTAACTGAACCGCCTAGCGGAGTTTCATGTACAAGGTGAATAGAAAGATGTTCAATCACATCGAAGAATGCTGGCGGGAAAATCTTTTCTAGATTTTTGGTGATAACAACAATATTACTTTTCATTCGCGCCAGATTTTCTTCTGCTAATGTGGTGGCACATAAGTCTTTGAAAAACAAACTGATCTCTGCTATTGGTTTCCATATGTTTTCAAGTAAACCAAAAAAGCAATTGGAAGTAATTGCTCCATGAAAACATGACAATCATGGCTTTTCATTCCATGCAAGATTCCTTGTATCATATCAACCCTCTTTCTCAAATTTGAGGCATATCCATTGGGCATCTTCAAACTTTGAACCCACTCACATATTTGACGCTTTTGGTCTAACTTGAATGTAAAACTAGCCTTGGGATTAAGAACATTGCCATTGGGCCTCTGCTGTAAGTGTAATTCTTTGCGGTTCCAATATTCTGGTAAGTCAAGTCTGGCCTTAGGATTATCCTTTGTTTAGCCGGTGACATCCATAACTATGTTGAACAAGTTGTCAAAGTAGTTCTTCTCAGTATGCATGGCATTAACATTATTTCTAAGTAAATTATCTGGCCAATATTCTAACTCCCAAAATATACTTTGCTTAGTCCAGTTATGTGAAACTCTATATCCATCAAGCATGTACAATCGTTTCTCGCTGGCTTTAGGCAAATCCTGAACTATTTCCCAGATGTCATGACCAGACAACATTGGAGGGGGACCATCATGTTCACTTCCATTCCTTTTGAAGGCATTTTTGAGTCTCCTAAATTCATGATCAGGTGGCAAGAAACAACGATGAAAATCAAACCATGAATTTGTCCTGCCATGTCTCAATCTGAAAGATTTTGTTTTTTCCATGCAGTATGGACAAGCCAGCTTTCCAGCGGTCATCCACCCCGACAACATTCCATAAGCAGAAAAATCATTAACAGTCCACATTAGATATGCACGCATATTGAAATTCTGTTTAAGAGAGATGTCTCATGTTTCAACCCCCTCATGCCATAAAATCTGAAGTTCATCTATCAAGAGTTGTAAGTACACATCTATTCCGCTTTTTGGATTACGCGGGTCAGGAATAACACAATTCAGAAATATATAGCGACTAGTCATCAATATTTCAGGAGGAAGATTATAAGGAGTGATAAATACAGGCCAACATGAATATGGCGCACCACCAACTAAAAAGGGAGAGAACCCATCCGCACATAATCTCAATTGAATGTTTCGTGGCTCAGCTGTAAAATCTGGATAAGTTGCATTAAAATGCTTCCAAGCCTCCCCATCAGATTGATGACACATAATATCAGGGGCCCTTCTATTTTTACTATGTCATCTCATATGAGGAGGTGAGCTGTAGGAAGCATACAACCTCTTCAACTTTGGTATAAGAGGTAAATAATGCATTGCCTTAATAACAATTTGCTTCCCAGTAGAACCACACTTATATCTAGGGTGCTGACAAAACTTACAGAACTCTAGGTTAGCATCTCCCTTAAAGTATAACATGCAACCATTGTCACAACAATCAATTCTAACCGAGGAGATACCTTACTTTGACACCAATTTTTTTGCCTTATAGAAAGAATCAGGAACCTCCAAGTTGGGGTGAACTAATTCTCTAATAAAGTCTATAATTGAGTCCATTCCTCCTTCCACAATATTCCAGTCAGATGTAATACTTAATAATCTAACAGCAACAGACAAACGAGAGTGCGAACACCTGTAAAAAAAAGGATGACTAGCAGCCTGCAATTTTTCGTAGAAATTGCCCGCTTCGCTATTAGGAACACCTTCAACATTTTTCCTAAAGTCAACCCTGTGCTGCATCCCAAATGCATTATGCACCATTTCTGTCATCCTAGTATCTTGATATTCATTATGCCCTACAGACCTACTACTTTCTCCAGCAACAAAGTTATTTTGCACAACATCACCATGAATACCATGCAATCTTAAAAAGTCCTCGTGAAATCCCTTTTTATAAAGATGTTCCTTTACATCTTCTTCACTTACAAGATTTATACCATCGCATCTAACACAAGGACAACGAATTACCCAAAAAGGTATCCAAAATCAAGTGTCTTAGCATGTTCAGCAAATCTTTTGACTCCCTCAACAAATTCTTCCCTAATACCCATTTTATTATCATGGTTCCGAATATATATCCAGCTATAATCATCTTTCATCTACGCAATCAATCAGATTCAACTAATTAGATCAAGAAGTTTCAACAAATAAAGTCACCAACAACATCACCTCTAAACAAAAGTTCAATTTTAAAGTCGCCAAAAGCTAAGCATTTTCAACAAATCAAGTAACCAACAACATCACCTTCTAAACACTAATTCACTATTAAAGTCACCAGCACTTAAGCATTTTCAACAAATAAAGTAACCAACAACATCACCTCCTAAACATTAATTCATTATTAAAGTCACTGGAACTAAAGCATTTTCAACAAATAAAGTCACCAACAACATCACCTTCTAAACAAAAGTTCTCTTTTAAAGTCATCGGCATATAAGCATTTACAACAAATAAAGTAACCAACAACATCACCTTCTAAACACTGATTCACTATTAAAGTCACCGGCACATAAGCATTTTCAACAAATAAAGTAACCAACAACATCACCTTCTAAATAAAAGTTCACTTTTAAAGTCACTAAAAGTTAAGCATTTTCAACAAATAAAGTCACCAACAACATCACCT
>NW_025879508.1:4724-5937 GCF_002878395.1 Capsicum annuum
GTCACCAACAACATCACCTTCTAAACAAAAGTTCACTTTTAAAGTCATCGGCACTTAAACATTTTCAACAAATAAGTAACCAACAACATCACCTCCTAAACACTAATTCACTATTAAAGTCACCGGCACTTAAGCATTTTCAACAAATAAAGTAACCAACAACTTCACCTTCTAACTAAAAGTTCACTTTTAAAGTCACCAAAAGTTAAGCATTTTCAACAAATAAAGTCACCAACAACATCACCTCCAAAACACTAGTTCACTATTAAAGTCACCAAAACTTAAGGTTTTTCTACTAACAAAGGCACCAACGAAACTAATTCACAATTAAAGTCACCAAAAGTTAAGCATTTTCCACAAATAAAGTCACCAACAACATCACCTTCTAAACAAAAGTTCACTTACAACATCACCTTCTAAATAAAAGTTTACTTTTAAAGTCACCAAAAGTTAAGCATTTTCAACAAATAAAGTCATCAACAACATCACCTTCTAAAAACTAATTCACTATTAAAGTCACCGGCACTTAAACATTTTCTACAAATAAAGTAACCAACAACATCACCTTCTAAACAAAAGTTCATTTACAACATCACCTTCTAGACAAAAGTTCACTTTTAAAGTCATCGGCACTTAAACCTTTTCAACAAATAAAGTAACCAACAACATCACCTCCTAAACACTAATTCACTATTAAAGTCACCGACACTTAAGCATTTTCAACAAATAAAGTAACCAACAACATCACCTTCTAAATAAAAGTTCACTTTTAAAGTCACCAAAAGTTAAGCATTTTCAACAAATAAAGTCACCAACAACATCACCTCCTAAACACTAGTTCACTATTAAAGTCACCAAAACTTAAGCTTTTTCTACTAACAAAGGCACCAACAAAACTAATTCACAATTAAAGTCACCAAAAGTTAAGCATTTTCCACAAATAAAGTCACCAACAATATTACCTTCTAAACAAAAGTTCACTTACAACATCACCTTCCTAACAAAAGTTCACTTCTAAAGTAACCAAAAGTTAAGCATTTTCAACAAATAAAGCAACCAACAACATCACCTCCTAAACACTAGTTCACTATTAAAGTCACCAAAACTTAATTTTTTTCTACTAACAATGGCACCAACGAAACTAATTCACTATTAAAGTCACCAAAACTTAAGCATTTTCAACAAATAAAGTAACCAACAACATCACCTTCTA
>NW_025879509.1:0-1376 GCF_002878395.1 Capsicum annuum
TTTTTTTTTTGCGTAATTTCAAGAATATAAATTATGGGAAATTCCTTTTTAATAATTTGATACTTATCTTAATTTGCTTTTAAAATATCAAATTTTAAAACAAACCGAATTTTGAGAGTTCATTTAATTTTTGTGTAGCCATAATTTTTATGTTATTCTTTAAAAAATATTGTGAGTTGTTACTTATTGTAATTTATAGTATTTTTTACTTTATTTCTAAATATATAGATTATTGAAAATTCTTGCAATTTATTGTATTTTTTACTTTATTTCTAAATATATAGATTATTGAAAATTCTTTTTTAATAGTTTATACTGATCATAATTTCTTTTTAAAATATCAAAGATTATATTAATAATGATGAGAGATAAAAATATTTTTTGAATTATATTATCATGAGAAGAATTACAACTTATAATGTTTTTATATAGTTTTAAAATATCTAATTTTTAACATTTGAAATACTAAATTGATTTTGCTTTTATAAATAATTCAGAGCGAAAACAAAATGCAGAAGTAATCTCACTCACCTAAAACAATCACTATTAAAATTATCTTCAACTTTAAACATATTTATCAAAATACATGTGAAAAACCATGCGCTAAAAGGACAAACCAAGGGCATAAGCAAAACATGAAAAAGTAAAGTATAATTATGCGTGATGACATGTGCAAAGGATTATTTTGTTAAGTCATTTAACATTTTATACATATGATTTTATTTAGCCAATTGAATTATTCATTTAAATATAATGATTAAAAGACCTCAAAATGTCAAATAGGCATGTTGGAATTTCTCTTTACTATTATATACTAGGTGTGATATGTGTCAGTACGGCCTAACATAAAGAACATTTTTAGATTAATTATTATAATTTTCATACTTTTTACATAATTTTTTAAATAATATATGTTATATTTTCTGTCTAATTTTTTATAATATTTATGTAATTTTGAGAGTTAACTAAATATTTTTATATAATTTTTAAAAATATTTTAAATTATTAATTATTGTGATTTATAGTATTTTTTATTCTATTCCAATTTATGTGGTAGTAATAAAATTTAGAGAGTCAACTAAATTTTTTTACGTCCTTTTAATTATTTTATGTTGCTAATTATTATGATTTATAATACTTTTACGTAGTTCTCAAATATATAACAGATTAAACAGAAAATTAAACTAAAGAAATATAAAAGGAAATATCTAAGCAGACAACACAAACAACCATGCTGATCTGCTATCTGTTTATCATCTTTATAAGTGAGTTAATAAATCACAAATGTCAATTTAAGTGGCACAACGCTTAGGTGGCCAACAACAACAACAAACCCAGTGTATTCCCACATAGTGAGGTCTGGGGAGGGTAAGATG
>NW_025879509.1:1476-2238 GCF_002878395.1 Capsicum annuum
AAGAAATATAAAAGGAAATATCTAAGCAGACAACACAAACAACCATGTTGATCTTCTATCTGTTTATCATCCTTTATAAGTGAGGTAATAAATCACAAATGTCAATTTAAGTGGCACAACGCTTAGGTGGCCAATAACAACAACAAACCCAGTGTATTCCCACATAGTGAGGTCTGGGGAGGGTAAGATGTACGCAGTCCATACCTCTACCTCTAAAGAAGTAGAAAAGCTATTTTCGATAGACCCTCGGCTTGAGACACGGAATACTACACAAATACATAGTAAAGCATGGAACAAGATGGCATAACATAAATACGACACCCACAAGTAATAGAAAACAGAGAAAAGTAAACAGATTCGTAATAAAGCATGAAACAAGGTATCATAACAAGAATAATACCCCCACCAAGTAATTCCCTACACTAGCGACCCAAACTGACCCTAGCCTTCTGCCCTAATTCACATCCTCCAGATCTTCCTATCTAGGGTCATGTCATCAGTGAGTTGTAACTGCTCCATGTCCCGCCTAATCACCTCTCCCCAGTACTTCTTCAGCCTACCCCTACCCCACCTAAAACCATCCAAAGCTAGCCTCTCACACCTACGAACCGGGGTATCCATGCCCCTCCTCATCATGATTGACGCAGTGAAGCAAACATGCTTTAAATGACTTACACAACAACTAATTAGAAGTGATATAGTAAAATTCTATAAAAAAATATTTGTGAAACAAATTTAAGTGAGTTTCATATAAGACGTCAA
>NW_025879510.1:0-445 GCF_002878395.1 Capsicum annuum
GGGCTGATAATTGTGATGTCCCGAAAAAATTTTCCGTTAAGATCTCAGACGAAAATGTGTTGAATTCTGTTCTTTATCATGATTAATAATTTTTCTGTGTGGAATTTCTAGATATGCGACCCGTCATCACATAGAGCATCGAATAAGCTTTTGAACAATATGTGGATCATCCAAAACGGACACTCGAGCGATGAGTTATGATCATTCCGATCTAACCGTGAATAGTGGTGAACAGTAGATGTGCAGGAAAAAAATACTAAGGCCAGGCGAATTTTAGGGTCAACTTCAAACGATCATAACTCCTTGTAAATAATGATCTAGGTGAGCTACTATATATCAACAGAAAGCTCTGAAAGTCCTCTTTTCAATGAAATTGGTTTCATCCAATTTGGCCATCGAAGCAAAAAGTTATGATCGATCTACTTTAGCCTATCAAAACAGTCCA
>NW_025879510.1:545-2293 GCF_002878395.1 Capsicum annuum
AGCGATGAGTTATGATCATTCCGATCTAACCGTGAATAGTGGTGAACAGTAAATGTGCAGGAAAAAAATACTAAGGCCAGGCGAATTTTAGGGTCAACTTCAAACGATCATAACTCCTTGTAAATAATGATCTGGGTGAGCTACTATATATCAACAGAAAGCTCTGAAAGTCCTCTTTTCAATGAAATTGGTTTCATCCAATTTGTCCATCGAAGCAAAAAGTTATGGTCGATCTACTTTAGCCTATCAAAACAGTCCACCAAAGGACAGATTTGACATTATTTGATTTTTAAGGGTATTTTGGTCATTCCTACTCCAATACATCCGGGTAAACCATGGATTTAAGTTCATTAAGAGCATTCAATAGCTTATTTTTATCCAAAATTTCCTAAGTCTCAAACTCCAACCCTACTACTCCAAATTTCATCCTTCTATGTCTCTTGATTTAACCGTAGAAATTTCAAATTGATTTGGGATTCAAGTTGATCATGTTAAGGGCTTCGAGAAGCACCCTTTATTTTCGTGAATAAAGTTTCGAAGTTGGAAGTTCATATTCATCTTCCATTTTTAGGTATGTGGGGCTTTGAATAAGATTATCTTTTCGATCTTGTGCCCGGTATTTTTGTTGAATTATATTGACATGAGATTTTACATGTTTTACCATGAATTGGAAATATGGTTTTATATCTTATATTATTGTCCATGAGCTATGGGATTATGTCATCCGATATGTGTATGATGTTGAGATGGAATTATGTCCAAAAAGTATTTGATTACGAGAGTATGATGATTTAATTTGTTAAGCCTTGATTTATACTATCATTCTACTATTTCCTTATTATGAATTTATAATTGATATTGGAAATTCTATATCCCTACTATGGGTTGATGTCTCAAGTACCTTTAAATGAGAGTTGGATGAAAAATTGAGAAATGTTGATATTGAAGTTGTAATGAGTCTTGGTATTTTCCGGATGGTTTTGATGAGTTAAATTATTGAAAATATTATGTATTGAGTCTTCATATCCTTGTCCAAATATCGAGTCGGTTATGGTTCAATGCATTTTCGGATGGTTTTGATGAGTTAAATTATTGAAAATATTATGTATTGAGTCTTCATATCCTTGTCCAAATGTCGAGTCGGTTATGGTTCAATGCATTGATACCTAGTTGATGTTGAGGAAGATTAAAATGTTTTGAGTTAAAATGTGTTGAGTTAGGAATCCACAAATTGATATGATTTGATAAATGAGAAAGAGATTTGATTTGGTCTTTATGATAGACCCTTGTGATGTGGTGGATTTCCTAACGCGTTCTAAGCTTGTTGGGGAGTAGTACTTAGCACCGAGAGAGAAATTTGGTATTTCCCCAAACCTATGTGCTACCGTAGGGTTTTTTGATGATGATATTATTAGCCAGAGAGCCCGATTGTAATTATTACAGTTTTAAGGTCGTACTCCCTGGCAAAGAGTATGACGCTCCCGCCAATGGGGGTTTCAAACGTTGGTATTCCACGTAGCTCACGTGGGATTGTCGGTTATAGAGAACTCCCCTGTCCATAAGAGTCATGTTTATTGAAATACCGAGTCACTCCGAGTGTTGATGTGGTAAGTCAAGTTGCCTATGATGATCTATAATGATTTATGAGGTTTTTCTCCTACATTTCTTATCTAAGATATTATGAGTTGAATGATTCAATGTCACTCAAGTCAGGTGTGTCATTATGGTCCGTATGTACGTTTTTACAA
>NW_025879511.1:0-598 GCF_002878395.1 Capsicum annuum
AATTACAAAGACTAAGAGAAAAAACTAAAGAATACTACAGTAAAGCTTTTAACCAATAATCACCCTCCAAGATATAAACATTAATAAAATAAAAATATTTAGAGAAGTTAAGAAATATTCACGCACAAATAAAAATAGATCCATTAGTTATAATGATTTATTTATTTACCCAAGTTATCCGCACCCCTTACAATTGATATCAAAGCCTATGCTAATTAAAGTTACGGAAGTAGTATGTATTTGGATTTATTTAATAATTATGATAAAAAATAGATTTAGATATCAACCAAAACAATTGGTATAATATTTGTTTAGATGAATAACATACAAAAATCACGACAATATAAAGAATTAAAACAAATAATATCTGAAAAACGTAAAGAATTAAAAATAAGGATAGAAAGACTACAGTATAACATAATTGTCGGAGTTAGTAAAAGCTCAGTAAATACACAAAAAGAAGAAATATCAAATTTAGAATCAACAATAGATAGTCTAGAATATATATATCAACATAACATATATACATTTAAATAAAATGAACAAAGAAGAATTTATAATAGATGAAAAAACATATAAAAATCACGAAGGATTAAAA
>NW_025879511.1:698-1904 GCF_002878395.1 Capsicum annuum
AAGGATAGAAAGACTACAGTATAACATAATTGTCAGAGTTAGTAAAAGCTTAGTAAATACACAAAAAGAAGAAATATCAAATTTAGAATCAACAATAGATAGTCTAGAATATATATATATCAACATAACATATATACATTTAAATAAAATGAACAAAGAAGAATTTATAATAGATGAAAAAACATATAAAAATCACGAAGGATTAAAAATAAAAATAATATTCTCTAATTTAGGAAGGAGATACAAGAAAATAGATGAACATTTATATTTAATGTTAGAAAAAGAAGGATTAAAATTAGAAGATAAGTTGATAGCCATGGTAAGAATAGAAAGAGAAAACGAAGAGATAGACAGAAAAAAGGAAATAGATAAAATAAAACAACAAACCACAGAAGAAATACGAAAAATAGAAGAAACTAAAAATAGTAGGATTGCTGAATTAGAAAAGGAACTACAAATGCTAAAAGATTTATATGAAAAGAGACAGAAAGAAAAAGAAGAAAAAGAAAAAAAAATTATTAAACGAGATAAATCAATTTAAAGAAAAATTAGAAATAAAAAATAAAGAACCAGAAACCAATGAATTAGAAATAAATGCAATAGATGCTGAAGAACCAGATAATTATGATTCAAAAGATAGTGAAACATATAGAGAAATTCTAGAAAACATAGGAAAACTAGAAATTAATGAAAAACAAGAAATAATTAATAAAGAAAATCTAGAACTAATAAATACAAAAGTAAATACTCTAGATAAAAATATAATACCTAGTACATCAGAAATAAGAAAACCAACCTATAATTTCAAAAATAAGTTTAAAAGATATAATACAAAGGATGAATATGATAAATGTACACCAAAACAAATAATTAATTACAACTTTTTATATTTAGACTGTGTAATAGATATAAATAAAACAATACAACTATGGGTAGGATACATTTCAAAACAATTATTAGATAATAAAATAGATACAACAAACACACCAGAATATGTAGAAAAGACATTAATAGGAACAGTAAAATTATTATTTTTAAACCTAGGCAAAGCAAGTAAAAAAGTACTAAGATCTGATAATAAAACAGAAGGAACATCAATACCTACTAAAATACTACCAACAGAAATATTGAAAAAATATGAAATAGCTATAAGAGAAGAATTTAGTAGTATTACAACAGAAAAAGAAGAGCAAAATAAAGAGAAAA
>NW_025879512.1:0-757 GCF_002878395.1 Capsicum annuum
TATATGAAGAAATGTGATGAACATTATCTATAACCTTTTTATCCATGGTAGAAATTCTCTAAGACCAAAAAAATATATATTAATATATACGTGTATGAAAAAATTATATTAATAAATTTAATTTTAGCTATTAAGTGTGGGACTAAATGACGGGTTTATATAAATTGTTACTTTGTATATGATATTGATGACTTATCGATGTATAGATCAAAAAATTTAAAACAAAGCTTTGACGGAGATTGAGCAACTCCAACCTATAATTCATTGAGAGCTAGTAATTAGTTATTTGCATAAAATGCTATAAAGAAAATATATTAACAACATTTAATGTATGAAACGAAATAGTATTAAAACACATAAAAAGAAAGATTAATCAATATCTCTCTGAATAAAACGATCATAGTTCTCTCAAGATAAATAAAAATTTAAATTTAAAATTGATTAACAACTAAAAAAGAAGAAGAAAGTTTACGCTGATATGTGTCTCACTCAAGGTGTATTTATATAAGAGGTTACAAAGTTGGATATGCATGCACACTAAATTTCAAATTCAAAATTGAATGTGATATGAATTTGTTAGAAAGATAAGATTTTGAAATATCATGATTTTCGTAAGTTTAAATTCAAGATTCTAATATACTACTTATTATTTAAATTCAAAATTTTAATTCTTTATCTTTGATTATTTTTTAATTTTTTCTTGTATCTGATTAAAATAATTACTCTTTTGATATTAGTGATTCTATTCATTTTGTGC
>NW_025879512.1:857-1386 GCF_002878395.1 Capsicum annuum
TTTTAAAAAGAATTCTAAGTTTTTCTTTTTGAAAATTTTAAGTTTATCTTTGAAAAGATATTGTATCTTCAATTCTATTCATTATTATTATTATTATTATTATTATTATTATTATTATTATTATTATTATTATTATTATTATTATTATTATTATTATTATTATTGTTATTGTTATTATTATTATTATTATTTAGGTTGATATTTTATATTTTATTAATTAAATATATTTTAAATAATATTTGAAAGGGATAAGTTTATAAATAGTTAGAGTTTATTTAGAACTCTTTAATATATGTTCCTAGTTTCAAGCTAATGAAAATCTTAAGAAAACACTAATATCTTTAAATAAAAATATCAAATTTTTTAATTCAAATATTTTATTACAATATTGTTATTTATTATCTTAATATTGCCAAATGGATTATTATTATTATTATTATTATTATTATTATTATTATTATTATTATTATTATTATTAAATTAAAAGTAATGCTACTACGTGTACTATTGCTTTTTGTTTTTGGTTAAA
>NW_025879513.1:0-1808 GCF_002878395.1 Capsicum annuum
AATTGACGGACACTGGAGGCTAATGTTTACTGACATCAGGGTTGGTCATAGCAACCATAAATAATACTATAAGGTTCATGGGAATCTTCTAAGTACACTATACATATGTATCATGGAGAGCGAAGGGTACTCTAGAATCCCCGACTCTTATGGTATTTCTAGTTCATGCATCTACATGTATCGGGGCTCATTCAGGGTATTAAACTTGACCTATATAGACCATGGGTGGTTCTAAGATGGTTACGCTACACATACCTAGGTTAATGATTTTAAAGACGTACTAAACTTGGCTTTCTTTCCCAGCATAGTTGCATATATTTATGTATGGTTGTGTGCATATGGTTGGTTTACTTGGTTTTACTGGGTGCCATTATTTTATCCTTATCCTGAGTTCATGCTAGTGTTCACTCCCTAACCTATCTTCTGGCGGCTGTATCCCCACGTGATGCAAAAACCGACCGTTCTACTCCTCCTGCTTAGTGATCAGATTTAGGATCAACTATTGGATTGAAATGTTAGAATTAATCTGACTTAGGGTATGCGTATTTGGAGGTTGGGTAGGTAACATGGGTGGTCCCCGGTCATGGTTGAACTTGGAATACCCATTATGATAAGGCCCTAGTTCGAGTCGTGTCAAGTTAGTATCAAAGCTTTAGGTTCATGGTTAAATGGGAGTCTACAAAGTTGTGTTGAGTAGAGTCTCTTTTAAGGGTCTGTAGCACGCCACACTCATAAGAAAGAGGCTACATGACGTTTAGGAATGTTTTACTTTCTTGGTATTCTATTTTTAAGCTTGGAGTCTAAGTCTTGGAATCTTCTCTAATTCTGGTTTTTTCGCCTTTTAGATCAAGCCTCAATATTAGAGATGCAAGAAAATCCTCTGTCCTAACTGATGATGATGTTGATGGTACACGATCTACTCAAGGGATACATACTAGGTCTAGGGGTCCATCCCCTGATATTTATGGAGTTCCATCAGTTGTTACTAGTCCTCCTCAGAGTGAGGTGACAAATGCAAGATTTTGTCAATCGATTTATGTTAGTTCTCAGTTGGTTGCTTCTCAAGTTGAGCAGGATGCATCTGGTGTTTCATCTACTGAGGCCACAAGGGTTGGCCGATTTACGAAGATGAATCCTCTTACTTTTACTGGTGTGAGGGTAGAGAAGGATCCTGTAACACCCCGTATTCAAGTATGTGTATTGGTATATTCAAGTACGTCTATTGGTCTTATTTATATGGAATTAATTTTTTTATTTTATTTATACCAAAATTTGCCCGTCGATGGTTCCATGCAAAGGTTATTGAATAAGATTTCCAACGATATAAAGATTTCCCAAAATGGATAGGTTTCGGATATAATCGAGCACATTCGAAACTATAAAACGGTGGTGGGGATATTTGGGAATAGTAAATGTGCAGGAAAATTTCCTGCATACAAACTACTGAGGCCAGCAGAATTTTTAGGTCAACTTCGAACGATCATAAATCCCTTAATATAATGAACTGGGAGATCTTCGACCTATGAAAAGAAATATCTTTGAGTCTTCTTTCCAATGCAATTGGTTTCATCCAAATCCAACGTCTGAGTAAGGAGTTATACTCGTTTTACTTCAGCCTCTCAAAACAGATTTTTAGGGTTAACTTCAAATGACCATAACTCTTTGTACAGGACAAACTGGGTGGCCTACTTTATATGAAATGAAATCTCTTTGAATTATTCTTCCAACGATACCGATTTCACCCAAATCCGATATCGGAGCAAAGAGTTATGGTCGATCTACTTTAGCTTATCAAAACAGTCCACCAA
>NW_025879513.1:1908-2399 GCF_002878395.1 Capsicum annuum
AATCCAACGTTTGAGTAAGGAGTTATACTCGTTTTACTTCAGCCTATCAAAATAGATTTTTAGGGTTAACTTCAAATGACCATAACTCTTTGTACAGGACAAACTGGGTGGCCTAATTTATATGAAATGAAATCTCTTTGAATTATTCTTCCAACGATACCAATTTCACCCAAATCCGATATCGGAGCAAAGAGTTATGGTCGATCTACTTTAGCTTATCAAAACAGTCCACCAAAGGACAGATTTGACATTATTTAAATTTTGAAGGCATTTTGGTCATTTCCTATTATATTATGGACGGGAATATGTGTATATATACATGTATATGAGTTCAAAAACTCATTTTCATCATCAATCATTGAGGAAGAACAAACCCTAGCCAAATTTGACTTTTAAATTACTTTTGATTTAACCGTAGAAATTCCAAAGTAATCCAATAACTATGTTTGTCATCTCGAGAGCTTCAAACGACACCTATTATTTGTGCAAAT